>NW_026596069.1:7426571-7436601 GCF_907164565.1 Psammomys obesus
TTCCTTCCTTCCTTCCTTCCTTCCTTCCTTCCTTCCTTCCTTCCTTCCTTCTTTTCTTTCGTTCTTTCTTTCTTTCTTAATAGTTTTTCAAGACAGGGTTTCTCTGTGCAGCCTTGGACTCCCTTTGTAGACCAGACTGGACTTGACCTCATAGAGATCCCCCTTTGCTGCTTCCTCAAGTGCTGGGATTATAGATAAAACACCACCCCTTTGTGTTTTCTTTTGCCTAACACGGGCAGAAATTCCAGGGAAATCCACTCTCACTAGAACATTGTTACAGGAGTCTTATACACTCTGAACATGTTTACATTACTGCTTGTGTTATTGATAAGCCCATTTTAAAATCACCCCTATTTGTGTCTATGTTCTTTTAAATGTAGAGCCGATAGAAATTTGGCATACCACTCTCTGATTTCCTGTTGTCTCAAATGAAGGACAACTAACCAGGTAGTCAGACTCCTTCCTGTGAGTTCCAGCTGACTTTAGAAGATATGGTGAGAAACATGCATAGTAAGTATGGCTCCTGAAGATACTGACTTACTTGTGAATATATCAATCAGCTTTTGCTTGACCTTATACTACCACAAGTAACTGTCCACTCTACTTGAGTCTCCAGCCATTTCTACAAAACCAGAGAGAGGAGGGACACTTTCTCAGGTTAACTAATCAGAAGGTAAACATCAAGTTGTTTGCTACCATGACGGTTTTGCAGTGCCCTGATTGGCTTCCTTGCTTATATGACAAGCATGGACCTCATTCCTCTCAGTGTTAAGACATAAGAGCTAAGATGAGGACCTCCCAGAGGAATGAATTAAAAGAAAAAGAAAGAGATGTGGAAGAAACTTTTACAGTTATAAATTTTATATACTGTGCCTCATTAAGGAGCTACTCAAGATAAAATCAATTGAAATTGTACTCTTCCCTTGCTCCACTGTGGCTGAAACTGATACAAAAAAAAAAAATGTTTGTGTCATTTATGAGAGAAGAAAGGATAAGGTTTAAATGAATACTGTCACCATAAAGTTAGGTTATTTCTTTTTCCTGTGGAAACCACAGAATATTTTTGTTTTGTTTTGTTTTGTTGTTTTGTTTTTAGTAGAAACAAAACTAGCTGGCTTTTCTGAAAGTGTCCTGGGAAGTTCATAGTCCCTGAACAGAATCAGTCCTTTCCATATCAATGTGAAAAATTACTCCTGTTCCCTAGTCATAATTTCTTTGCAATCATCCCCAGGGCACTCTGGAGCTCTCCTCTGCTTCCCATGGAGACTGGTTTCTTTTAGCTCACGGCTGGCCCCTGAATACATATTATCTCTCATCTTGAAAAATGCCAATAAGAAAAAGCAAATTATATTTGTTTTCTGTAATGTTTGCTACTAACCATGACTGATGAATGTTACAGGTGATGCACGCTGGAACAGTAATCAAGGCGATGTTGGCATTGATTTTACAGTGGTGACGTCTTTTTTGATGTATTGTTCCATCAACAGCTGCAATGACAAAATTTGCACGTGAAATTAATCCCAATTAATTATAACATTTGTAGATGGCACTGGCTCTTTTACGTTATAAAATAAATATTAATTCAGTGACTTTTGTCACTGAATTATTTAGCTAAAGGAGGTGGCTTCTATTGATCAGTACCCTGAAGAAGAAAAGTGAGACAAGCAAAGGAACTGGGAAGCTAATGGGAGTGATTCCAGTCCCAATGCATTCCAGCACCATTTTATTTTAAGTTTTACTACTGAACTGTGAATTCATGTTTCTAAGAAAAACTGCTCATTCCTACATCACCTGTATTTAATATTGACTTTCACACACATCCAACTTTATTGTAATTTCTGTTCACCCTTTGGCTTCACTTCTGTTCCTTATTGCCTTTGCTGCCTTCGTCATAGTAGGGGAAATAAAGAAATCAACAATAGCCTGTTAAACACAGTTAAATGGGCAGCAAGAGCTCTTGAATGTCTTGTGATTTGCTTGTCTGCTGTTTTGTGTATCTTTTACATCAAGTCTCACTGTGTAGCCCTGGCTGTACTAGAACTCTCTCTGTAGAATACAGTGTCTTCAAACCCACAGAACACAGTCTTCCTTTGCTTCCCAAATGCTGAGAGTAAGGAGTACAGCACCCCACTATAAAGTCATAATTTTATAAAGGATAGATAGATAGATAGATAGATAGATATAAAGGCTAATAAATAAGGGTAATTTCTTTATGTTTAGGGACACAGCATACACTCAGATAACTATACTTTACTCACCATTTTGGATGCATACATATGTGCAGAGATTAAAACACAAACCTTTTGCACTGCAGAGCCCTCTGATGTGTCTGAGGATCTAAACTATAGGTATCACTGTTTTTTGTTTTTTGTTTTTTTTTTTTTGTAAATAGCATATGCATTTCAGATAGGGAGTATTTTAGTAGAAGTTTATACCTACACCAAATAGCCAAGGCACTCTTTATTATTCTGGCACTTTTTTTTTGACTTCTCACAGTGTTGAGTTCCTCTCCACAGATTCTGATATATTGACTAATTTCACATTTAATTGCCTACTTGAAAAAGGATTTTCCACACTTTACTAAAGACTTATAAATTTTATAGTTCCATTTCTGAGCACTCAGAAACCAACCCTAACATCTGAATATGTGGTCAGATTCTAGATGACTGCGTTTATTAAGGATCTTGCCTTGGGAATTAATATCAACACCTTTCTAGGTTAACTTTAATGAACCCTTCCTGCATGCTAACAATCACAGCCTCCTAGTTTCTCTAAATTAAAGATTTCACTAGGTTTCATCTACAACATCCACACTAAAATTTGTAGGTAACAGAACACATGAATCTAGTCAAACTTTGTATATTTTATTCAGTCCCTTTCATAACAAGGCAAACTTTGTATACTGTTATTGAAGAGAATTAGTACTTAACTCTTTTCAGATAAATGTCTCACTGATTGGACTCAGAAGAAGACTCCTGAGTAAAATGCTTAATGTGCAAACAAAAGGGCTAGAGTTCATTTCCTACGTTTATATAAAAAGTGGGCATGATTATCAGTGCCTGTAATTCTGGTGCTGGTGAAGCAGAAAGATATGGGTCTCTGAGTCCTACTTGACAACAGCCCAGTGAAGGACCTTAACACAAAAGAGTAGCATGCAGAGTTGTCTAGGAAGACAAAGTGAACTTTTAGTATGTACCAACCACTATCCTGGGGAGGTCAGCTGTGCCCCCCTATGAATAGATTATATCACCTGTACTTGTTTATTGTTTACTACCTCTCACAGAGAGATGGGGAGGGTAACTGGATCTCCACCTTGATATTCAACCATCCCTTACTACCTGTTGTATTTAACTCTGCCTTAACTGCACCTGACCTCATGAAGGCAGGCAAGGACACTCTTATCTATACAGCTATAAAGAATCCCTTATCCCTGCTGGGTAAAACTTGATAAGTACTGCCTTTTGTGGAAGGATCACCTACACATCTGTAAGTAGCCAACTAACTATTCTCTGTAAAGATGACTAATAAACTATGGGTTTCTCAAGTGAATAGTGATGGAATCAAGCTGTGGTTTGTTGTTGGGAAGATAGGATAAGGGGTAGATATTGTTTACATTTCCCTTTTGCAAAGAAGTTTAGCAACATGCATGCACCCAAAAATGTTCACAATCATATATGAGCGCACACACACACACACACACCAAGTTGCTTAATCATCTGTGGTCAGGGGCTAAATAGTTGCTAGTGTTAGGTCTCCTCCATGACATAGACAATGAGCAAGTATTTGGCTACAACCTGTGAAGTTTTAAGGTCTGAAATCAGACCGTGTTTATATTCACTAGACTCATGATCTTCGAGTACTTACATATGGTGACTCTCACATCCATCCTTTGTAGGCTTAGTGGTTTTGGGCTCTCATGCAG
The DNA here is from genome assembly GCF_907164565.1 of Psammomys obesus. Classification (NCBI taxonomy): domain Eukaryota; kingdom Metazoa; phylum Chordata; class Mammalia; order Rodentia; family Muridae; genus Psammomys; species Psammomys obesus. Next base: position 7,430,494 of record NW_026596069.1, read on the forward strand.
AGACGTGCACATGCTGAGCAAAGGCTGTATCACTGAAAAACCTCTTTAACCCCTGGTGTGAACACAAATTCTCTGTGAAACTGAGGCCTGCCTAGAACTCTTTGCGTAGCTAGGACAGGCTTCCAAGGACCTCCCTCCATGTTCCAAATGTTTGGATTCCAGGGGAGGATATGAAATTTTTAAGCATTATCCAGAGTATCTAATGAAGAACTGAGTAAATGAAGCAATTTCAGTCATCAAACTACTATAATGGAAAACATCAGAGAGTTGCCACTGGAGTTTTAAGAAGACCTATTTTAGTTACAGAGTCAAAACAATGACTCTAAATATATGCCGTTGCCTAGGCTATGATGAGTGTCACATATTAAGTAACAATGTTACCCAAGACAAACTCATGAAAAATCAATGTTGTATAATTCAGAGTTTCAGGTTCCAGCATAGGCACTTCCAGCTGGGGCTGAAGAGGTCTCAACATTTATCTTACACATAACGTAATAATTAACAGCAATGGCAGCCTTATCAACTTGGTGAGCTAGAGCCAAGAGTGGGCTCACATGTGTTCATAAAAGCTTGCTAGTGTACCAAAAGCTTGTCTTGCAAACTGATAGATTAGGAAGAGTGATAAGGGGCACCCAACAGACAAGCCTTTCTGACTGGTGCTCAGAGTGTGACCTGGTAGAGGTGCTTTCAAGAAGGCACTAAAAGCAAAGACAGACTGTTGAACAATGTACATAGCCCCTGGGCCTCTTTCAAAGGTCTACCTGCACTTAAATTTACAGTCTTCTTCTAGGCGCCTGACTGATTAGTTAAACATATGTCACAGGAAGAGGTTCATGTATATTCTTCACTGGGTCAGATATTCTTTCTGACAGATTCCCAATCCCCTCTAATGCTGGAGTGACTGCCCACTGGACAGCATTCCTCCCCATTGTCTGATCCAATCATTCCTGATCAGTTGCTACATGAGGGCTGTTAGGCTTATGTCAGAACACACAACCAATTGTCCCTGAAGAAAACCTCTACAACTTATACAGAGAACCTTAGTCAAATGACAAAACCTAGCCCCCATGACCATGAATCTAATGAAACACACTGGTGGAGGCTGTGGGTTTGCCAAAGGTGCTCTGTGCACCCCAAAGCTGTGCCAAATGTAAAAAGCTTCCCTTTGGTTGATACACATTGGTCTATTCAAAGACTCTGAGCCTCTTCATTTGCATATGAATGTGAAATAATTTTATGAATGTGCATGTGGGACTTAATTGTTTTTTAAACAATATACTCTTATCTTTTGGAAGCAATTCAGGCCATCAAAGGGTTGTCAGCGTGGAGCTTGCTAATTGCTTTCTAAAGCTGAGCCTCATGCCTAGCTCCATTTGTGCTCTGCTCCCTCTAGTTCTCCATTTACTATCAGAAAGTTCATTTAAAAGCTAGTCAGTCTTCCAGTGCTAATTCTATACTTTTATTCAACAACAACACAGTGGGAACAATATTCGTCGCTGCCAAGGAGGTGCATATAAACTTCTCTTTACTTTGTACAAACTTTCCTCAGAAACATAATTCAAAACAGAGTAAGTGCACAGTTGTATAACTCTAAGAAGAGGGGCTGCCTGTCATTCTGGGCTGGAAACAAACAAACACAAAGGGCTTGCTTCACTCTGTTAGCCTTCTCCATTTCAATAACACTGACGATGATAGTTAAGTTTTACGCACTTCTCCATTTGTTTCCTAAGCCTTTCATGGCAGCCAATAGATTAAGAAGAATCTTAGAGGCGGAGATGATGCTGGTTTATTAGTGAAGTCCAGCAGTGATGCTACTGAATTCTGTTACTGATTTTTGCTTGTTTCTGTTTTTGTTTTATAGATAGAGCTCTGCATCAACACATATAAATATGTGTATAGAAGACTGAAAAAACAGAGATCCAGGCTGTTACCGTCATACCAATCATAGATTTTTCAAACACCTGGACTTGGACATCTAATCAGTATAAAACATCTGGATAATTACTTGCCACAGGACTCAGTTTTGTAAGAGTGTAGATGCTACCTGTATTTTAATTCATCCTCAAAATTAAACAGTCATAATCTAATGATTAACATTTATTTACTCTCCTATGATGAGGTGATCAGCAAGGCCCTCCCAATGCTCAATGGGCTCATAGTTTTACAATTACTGATATATGCATTTAAATCTCAGCAAAACTTTTCAAGTACTAAAAGCCTGTGAGATTAGATGTTAATGATCAGGGCAACAAAACAGAGATTATGGCAGTGTGGATGGTTCGTTGGAAAGATGATTATAGACAAACAGCAGCAAATCTGTTGCATGTTCACAGTTCTGATGAGGAGCAGATGCTGAAAATGAAACACTTGAATCATGTGAGGGTTTATAAGAAAGGAATGCCCAGTGAGAAGGAATACAGTTACATCTCTTTTTGAGACTGACATGTTAGGTGGTCACATGAGGAGAAGGCTTGTACTGCTTAGACATGAACCACTCATAACACATTTTGGACTGAACTAGCATCTACTAGAAAATATGAGTAAGTGTAGACCTGTGGACTGTGACTTGGAGACAAGTGAGAGAGACTTATACACTATGTTCTAAATGTAATTGAAGCTATTTCTTCTTACAGATATCTGTCTCTATACAGATATTTCAAGGATTCAGACCTTATCAATGTACTGCTGCTGCTCTTCTACCTGCATTGACTTGGTATGTTTAGAATCAAAGCAACAAATATAGAACTGTAAGATTCCCCAAAGAGATAAAATACTGGCTTAAGTAAATTGAATCACTGTCATCAGTACCAACTGCACTATGAATAGATGAATTTACATGAATTTGTCAGATATCATATTTTAACCCAGAGTCCAGAAAAAAAATAAAACATATTTTCAAGGTAATACTGGTAAAAATAGAATCCTGAAGAGATGGCTCAATGATCTTGAACAGAACCCAGTTTTGTTTTGTTTTGTTTTGTCTTCCTTAGGACCCACGCAATGACTTACAACCACCCATAATTTCAGTTCCAAGGGATATGACACTATTTTCTACCCTCTGTAGGCATGAGGAAGGCATGTAAAATACAAGCTTATATGCATTCAATACATTCAAATACACAAAATACAAATAAATAAATATTGAAGATGCCAAACATAATACATACTATACATAATTCTACACATAATAGACATAATCTATAAACTATAACAAAATGTGTTGCTTGAGTTATATTTTGGAGCCTGCAAATTTCATAAATTCCTTGTTTTTAATAGCTGCGTAGTATTCCATTGTGTATATGTACCACAATTTCTGTATCCATTCTTCCGTTGAGGGATATCTAGGTTGTTTCCAGATTCTGGCTATTACAAATAAAGCTGCTATAAACACGGTTGAGCAAATGTCTTTGTTGTGTACTTGAGCATATTTTGGATACATGTCTAGGAGTGGTGTAGCTGGGTCTTGAGGTAGAGCGACATGTCCCTAATTGTCTGAGAAAGCACCAGATATATTTCCCAAGTGGTTGTACAAGTTTTCACTCCCACAAGAAATGAAGAAGGGTTCCCCTTTCTCTACAACATATCTTATCCTTTTGGCTATGTATTAGATGGAATCTCAGAGTCATTTTGATTTGCATTTCCCTGATGACTAAAGATGTTGAACATTTCTTTAAGTGTTTCTTCACCATTCAATCAATATTCCTATGTTGAAAATTCTCTGTTTAATTCTGTACCTCATTTTTTAAATTGGATTATTTGGTTTGTTGGAGTTTAATTTCTTGAGCTTTTTATATATTTTGGATATTATCCCTCTGTTGGTTGTTGGGTTGGTGAAGATCTTTTCCCAGTCTAGTCTGTAGGCTGTTGTTTTGACAGTATCCTTTGTGTATGTAACTAGAAAGAATCATCATGAGTGAGGTGTCCCAGAATCAAAAAGTCAAGCATGGTACATACTCACTTATAAGCAGATATTAGCCATATAATACAGGATAACCATACTACAATCCACAGATCTAAGGAAGCTAAATAACAAGGTGGACCCTAGGGAGAATTCTTAATTCTCATTCAGAAGGACAAATAGAATGGTTACTGAAAGCTGTGGAAGAGAGAGAACAGGATGACAGCCTACCATAAATGTCCTCTGAAAGATTCCACACAGCAAGGGAATGAAGCAAATGAAAAAAAAAAAAAAAAGTCACAGCCAAACTTTAGGCAGAGCACAGGGAATCCTAAGAAACAGTGAGGGAACAGAAGGACCTGGATGGGATAGGGGCTCCATAAGACTAACAGAGCCAACAAATTTGGGCCCACAGGTGACAGAAGAGAATGATGCACAAACCAAGGAGCATGTATGAAGAGGACCTAGACCCCCTGCTCAGATGTAGCCAATAGGCAGCTAAGTCTCCATATGGGTTCCCTAGTAAGGGGAGCAGGGGCTGTCTCTGACATAGACTCTGTTGCCTGCTCTTTAATCACTTCCCTCCTGGTGGTGAGGGTCATTATTAGGCCACAGAGAAAGAGGATACTGGCAATCATAAGGAGACTTGGTAGTTTGGGGTCAGACAATAGGGGAGAAGGGCTCCCCCTTTCTGAGAAATAGGGGAGGGTTAATAGGAGGTAATATGGAGGGAGGCTACAATCAAGATTTCAAGTGAAAAAAAATAAATTTAAGTTAAAAAAAAATAAAGACACAGCTTTAATCCATACCTTTTGAGCTGGGAAAACACACTTCTAATCGGGACCACACCTTCTGCCGGAAGCCCATGTAATGACTTGGCAGAAGGAAGCTTTTAACTCATTGCCTGTTCGCTCTCACATCGTGAGCAATTAAACTTCTTCACTGGCATTAGAGCCTACTTCTTTGAGATTCCAGAATATATTGAAGATCAGTTGAGACATCGAGACATGTGGTTTAAGGAACTACTGGATTCTTGGACTTCCGCCGATAGCCAGCCATTGTGAGATTAACTGTACCATAGCCCTTAAAAAATTTTAATTCCCTTTCTATTCATAGTAAAATTCACTTTCCAAATTATGTAAATCTAGAGAACCCTAACTAATACACCTCTCATAGCCTACTCCAGCTTGGGAATGTTATTCAACTGGAGGCCCACTGAATGCCTTGCTTAGAATAAATATTATATATGTTGTCAATATGTGAGTGATCATAGTAGGTGAGAAATTGCCAAAGCTGTATTTTGTAAGATATAAAATAGAATATTTATTAAAACTCTTTTGCAATCATATTCTTCTGGTGATTATACACTCTTCAAAAATAAAATAATGAAGAGAATATATTAAGCGAAAGAAAGAGAAGAAAGTTATAGATCTCATGCTGAGGAATTTAAAACAAATTGCTAAACCTGTTTCTTTTGTTTAAGTTGCAGGAAACCACCTCTGCCCTACCTACTCTAGTAGTTTGTCATGGGAATAAAAGAGAGAAAATACATAAGAAATCAGAAAGCAATTGACAGTATGCATGCCAATACTATTATGTTTATAAAGAAGCAGGGCTTTTTTTTAATTGGATTGTTAGAAAAATCTGAAAAGAAGATGAAGTAATTTTAATGCAAGTGTTTTGATCTGATATAAATCACTATCTGCCAAATGCACATCATCCCAGGAGAACGCCCATCTCACATGTGCTGCTGCAAGATCACAAATTTGTGAAAGAAAGGAGCTAAAAGGAGGTCAGAAATAACTTCTAATATAATAGCACACACATAAAACTTTTAAACTTTTTCTTCATTTTTTTTCATTTACTTTTGCTAGCTGAGTAGAAAAAAAAAATTTTTTTTTTTTCAGGCAATGTATTCCTTTACTCTAGTATCAACCATTCCTGTAAGTTTAGGGCTCTTTTTATTATTATTATTATTTTCTTTTTAGTTACATTTTGTTAACTCTGTGTCCCAGCTGTATCCCGCTCCCTCATTCCCTCCCCAACCCCACACTCCCTCCCTGGTCTCCTCCCTGCCCCTTTCCAAGTCCACTGATAGGGGAGGACCTCCTCCCCTTTCATCTGACCCTGTTTTATCAGGTATCTTCAGGGCTGGCTGCAAAGTCCTCCTCTGTGGCCTAACAGACTGCTCCTCCCCGGGGGGGGGGGGG
>NW_026596069.1:7436701-7440374 GCF_907164565.1 Psammomys obesus
TGTTCCCCTTACTTTGGAAAACTACTTGGTTACTGAGCTACCACGGGCCACATCCGAGCAGAAGTTCTAGGTTATATCCATAGATGGTCCTTGGTTGAGTGTCAGTCTCAGAAAAGACCCTGTGCCCAGATATGTTTGGTCCTTGTAGAGCTCCCATCCTTTCCATATCATACTAACTTCCCTTCTTTCATATGATTCCCTGCACTCTGCCAAGGGTTTGGTTATGAGTCTTAGTGTCTGCTTTGAAACACTGCTAGGTAGAGTCTTTCAGATGCCTTTTGTGGTAGACTCCTGTCATAAGTTCAATGCACATCCCATTTGTCTTTCTACTGTTCTTATCTTGCCTGGAAGAGTGTGAACCTTTCAAACCTAGAGCATCTATCCCAATTGGCTTTCCTTATGTGGAAAGCTTGACCTGTGCTGACACATTCCTTGAGGTATAGGCGAATGATCCTTAGTCACAAGTTGACAGGAGCTCTGGTGGTACTTGTGTACAGGGTGCCTATGAGCCAGCTACAGCCCAGCCTGCCACAGACTCAGCTTAGAATTTGGTTCCTCTCTTTCATTCATGCCCTTTCTGCAGCTGCTCTCACACTTTCGGAATGAAACTGAATAGTTGTGACAGAGCTCACATGACCTGTAATAGTGACTGTCCCTCCATATGCAGAGAACACAGTCCCTTGTTATGTAGAGATGTATAAACATGTAGCCTGCACAGCTGGGTCAAATCAAGTCCGGAACTGTTGTAACCCAGCTGGGTCAATCAGCAGCTCCCTGCACTCATTTTCTGTCTCCAACCTTTCTGCTTTCTGCTTTATCAGGATGTATTTCACTCTGTTCACCAGTGAAATCCTAAGATCATTTGTTTGTCTAAGACAATGCATTTTCAGGAAAACACTTCCAGGATCATAATGTGCATATTCATATTGAACTTTTATTCATTCATTCATTCATTCATTCATTCATTCACTTTACATCTCTCTCTCCTCCCTGTCCCTACCCCTCCTCTTCCAACTATCCCCTCTCCCAACCCCAGCATGTCAAGTCCCATGAGGATTGAATGCATCCTCTTCCCCTATGGCCTGGAGATACAGCCCTTCCTGGCAAAAAGTGTTTGAAAAGCAGGCAACAGAATCCATGTCAGAGACAGCCCCTGCTCTCCTTATTGGGGAACCCACATGGAAATCAAGCTGTCCAGAGGCTGCATCTGTATAGGCAGACTAGGTCCAGTCCACACATGATCCTTGGTTGGTGCTTCAGACTCTACAAGGTCCCCTTAGCCTTGTGACTCTGTAGGTCTTCTTGTGGAGCTCCTAAACCCTCTGGGTCCTTCTGTCCTTCCCCCTACTCTTCCACAAGACTCCTGGATCTCTGACCAATGTTTGGTTGTGAGTCTCAGTATTCGTTTCAATCTGCTGCTGGGTAGAGCCTCCATACTGAACTTCTTTAAAAAACAAAATTAGTAATGAGCCTTATACCAAACTATATCTGGAATCTTGCACTTACATTGTGAAGAATCCAGATTGCCTCATTTTCCCTTTCTCAGACATAATAAGGTAAATCTATATGTGGGAGATATGATGTGATGTCCAATTGTGAAAAAAATGGTTTATTTTTAGAAAAAAGGAAATTGGAGAAGTTCTAAAGATAATAGTATTTCAAACGTGTGTGGAGAATGTCAAATATTCATACAAATGCTCTCATCAAAGCTTCTAAAATGTTGGCACACTGTAGACGAGTGTTTGCTGAGTTTGTAAGAAGGTGTATCATCATTTCTGCATTTCTAATGGATGCTTGGGTATATTAAAAAATACAACTCAGAGAAAATCCCAAGCTCAGTATGATCTAATGGAAGAATAGTGTGAGTATGTTCAAAATCCTAACAGTGCAATTTCAGAGCACGACTTTCAAAGCATTCCAATTAATGGAAATTTCCACTATTAATTTTTATCATCTAAAATGAATGTCACAATATAACATATTAGAGTATTTGCACAATCCCAGTCATTTCAGACTCACTATTTACTGTGATTGTACTTTCCAATACACTAGAATAATATGCTTAATGTTGTCAAATAATAAAAATGCTTAAGAGTCCTTCCATATACCTTTTTCACTTGTAACAATTATTCTAATAGTATATTAATATCATAAATAAAAATTACAGAGGTTAACGATAAAACTTTCTTATATTGAAGACTTCTCAAATGAATCCGCATGTACTTTAGTTCGGCTCCGAATATGTTGCATACATGAATTTAAAGTTTTAGTGTGTATCTGTGTGTCTGTGGTCACAAGTGTGACATGGCATGGCATGTAAATGTCAATACACAATTTTCAAGAGTTGGTTCTTTCTTCCCATCTTTGGTTACAGGGCTGAATGCAGGTTTTCAGGCCTGTGCATAAATTCCATCATCCTCTGAGACATGGTAAACAAACACTAATGTTAAAGTTAGTAAACAAAGACATTTCTGGAAACATTCTAAAACTAAGTCCTAAAAAAGCATTCCTTAAAAACATAAATATTTTGTCTGGAAAAATAAGTAGAAGTAAAACAATTATAATTTTCTCCAAATTATTTATGATTTATATTATTTATAAATATTTATAAATTTATAATTTATATTATTTAAATTTAGTTTTGTATAGCTCAAAGGCAATGGTTTTGGCCAGATAAAAATCTTTATGTTTGCATTCAACATTAGATCCGAGTTCTATCTCCTTCTTCCTCATCTTTTCCTTCTCGTATTCCTGCCTTAGTAACAAAACATTATTAGCTGAAGGTCAGAGAAAAGAGAATTGGACATGTGAGTGGCAGCTTGCGGTTCCTTGATGGATGTTTGATTTGGATACTTGTATACCTGATGACTGATGACTTTTAGTTCTTTTTCTTGTTCTTTTTTGTTTTTTGTTTTTTCTTGAGTAGTTTCTTAAATTGCAGTATTTGTTAGAATAATTTCACCATTCAGCTATTTTTGTCTTTAGAATTCTGTGCATGAGTACAGTGCATTTTTATCAAATCCATCCCTCCTACCCTTTGAACATCCCCATTGGACTTCCTCTCAATGTTCTTAATCTTTAAAACAAGGCTAAAAACAAGTGTTAGTGGTTCTATCCTTGTCTTGTTTTCCTTCTTTGAAATGAAACATTGATATCAATTAAAACATAACATTTTTAATTCTTTGTATGGGCGAAGGGGATGATCTAAGTGCCTCTCAAAAACATAGACTGCTGTAGCTTCTGGTTGTCTCTCATTTGTGAAAAGTAACTCTCTATTGCTGAAGACACTGTCTAGTTGATACAAGAAATTCAGATGATTCAAGGTATATCTAAACTGAATGCTTCCTTCCTGTGGTATAGTTTTCAAAATACTTGAAAGTACTATGCAAGCCACCAAATGAGGGAAACAATCAACATTCCCATCCAGGCTCATGAACCACAACACTGACCAGCACAGCAAGATATCCATGAAGGTGCAAAGCGGCACTCATATGTACTTTAACCAGCAGCTGTCTAATTGTACTTTTTCTTTTTTTATTGTTTATTATTATTAGTTACATTTTATTAACTCTGTATCCCAGCTGTATCCTGCTCCCTTATTCCCTCCCAATCCCACCCTCCCTCCCTCAGCTTCTCCCTGCCCCTTTCCAAGTCCACTGATTGGGGAGGACCT
>NW_026596069.1:7445374-7455179 GCF_907164565.1 Psammomys obesus
GAGTATCTGGTTTTATGTTGAGGTCCTTGATCCAATTGGACTTTAGTTTTGTGCAGGGTGATAAATATGGATCTATTTTCATTTTTCTGCATGTAGACATCCAGTTGGTCCAGCACCATTTGTTGAAGATGCTGTCTTTTTTCCATTGAATGGATTTGGTTTCTTTGTCAAATATTGAGTATTCATAGGTGTGTGGGTTTATTTCTGGGTCTTCTATGCGATTCCCTTGATCCTCCTTTCTGTTTCTATGCCAATACCATGCAGTTTTTATTACTGTTGCCCTGTAGTACAGCTTGAGATCGGGAATGGAGATACCTCCAGATGATCTGTTGTTGTACAGGATTGTTTTGGAGATTCTGGGTGTTTTGTTTCTCCATATGAAGCTGAGAATCTTTTTTTCAAGGTCTGTAAAGAATTGAGTTGGTATTTTGATGGGAATTGCATTGAATCTGTAGATTGCTTTTGGCAGGATGGCCATTTTCACAATGTTAATCCTACCAATCCATGAGCACGGGAGATCTTTCCATCTTCTGAGATCTTCTTCAATTTCTTTCTTCAAAGACTTTAAGTTTTTCTCAAACAGGTCTTTTACTTGCTTGGTTAGAGTCACACCAAGGTACTTTATGTTATTAGTGGCTATTGTGAACAGTGTTGTTTCCCTAATTTCTTTCTCAGCCTTTTTGTCTTTGGTATACAATAGGGCTTCTGATTTTTTTGAGTTGATTTTGTATCCTGCCACTTTGCTGAAGGTGTTAATCAGCTGAAGAAGTTCTCTGGTTGAATCTTTGGGTTCGCTCATATCATCTGCAAATAGTGAAACTTTGACCTCTTCCTTTCCGATTTGTATCCCCTTGATCTCCTTTAGTTGTCTTATTGCTCTGGCTAGGACTTCAAGTACAATGTTAAAGAGATATGGAGAGAGTGGGCAGCCTTGTCTTGTCCCTGATTTCAGTGGGATTGATTTAAGTTTCTCTCCATTGAGTTTGATGTTGGCTATAGGCTTGCTGCATATTGCCTTTACTATCTTTAGGTATGTGCCTTGTATCCCTGATCTCTCCAAGACTTTAAACATAAATGGGTGTTGGACTTTGTCAAATTCTTTTTCAGCATCTAAGGAGATGATCATGTGTTTTTTCTCCTTCATTTTGTTTATGTGGTGGATTACATTGATGGATTTCCATATGTTGAACCACCCTTGCATTCCTGGGATGAAGCCTACTTGGTCATGGTGGATGATATCTTTGATGTGTTCTTGGATTTGGTTTGCAAGTATTTTATTGAGTATTTTTGCATCAATGTTCATAAGAGAGATAGGTCTGAAGTTCTCTTTTTTTGTTGGATCTTTGTGTGGTTTAGGTATCAAAGTGACTATGGCTTCATAGAATGAGTTTGGTAGTGTTCCTTCTATTTCTATTTTGTGGAATAGTTTGAGGAGAATTGGTGTTAGTACTTCTTTGAAGGTCTTGTAGAATTCTGTGCTGAAGCCATCTGGTCCAGGGCTTTTTTTTGGAGGGGAGACTGTTAATGACTGCTTCAATTTCCTTGGGAGATATAGGTTTATTCAGTCTTTCTACCTGATCTTGACTTAATTTTGGTAGATGGAATCTGTCAAGAAAGTTATCCATTTCATTTAGATTTTTAAATTTTGTGCCATATAGGCTTTTGTAGTATGACCTAATAATTGTTTGGATTTCCTCAGTGTCTGTAGTTATGTCCCCATTTTCCTTTCTGATTTTGCTGATTTGTATGGTTTCTCTCTGCTTTTTAGTTAGTTTGGCTAAGGGTTTGTCTATCTTGTTGATTTTCTCAAAGAACCAGCTTTTTGTTTCATTGATTCTTTGGATAATTTTATTTGTTTCTAATTGATTGATTTCTGCCCTTACTTTGATTATTTCCAGCCTTCTGCTCCTCTTGGGTGTATCTGCTTCTTTTTTTCTAGGTTTTTCAGTTGGGCCATTAAGTTGTTTGTATGTGATGTTACGGATTTCTTCTTGTAGGCACTTAGTGCTATAAATTTTCCTCTGAGCACTGCTTTCAATGTGTCCCATAAATTTGGGTATGTTGTGCCTTCATTTTCATTGAATTCTAGAAAGTCTTTAATTTCTTTCTTTATTTCTTCCTTGACCCAGCTGTCATTGAGTAGTAAGTTGTTCAGTTTCCATGTGCGTGTCGGCTTTTTGTTGTTTCTGTTGTTGTTGATGTCCAGCTTTAGTCCATGGTGGTCAGATAGTATACAAGGGATTATTTCAATCCTTTTGTATCTGTTGAGGCTTGCTTTGTGACCAACTTTATGGTCTATTTTGGAGAAGGTTCCATGTGGTGCTGAAAAGAAGGTGTACTCTTTTGAGTTTGGGTGAAAAGATCTGTAGACATCTATTAGGTCCATTTGATTTAGGGATTCTGTGAGTGCTTTTATTTCCCTATTTGGTGTCTGTCTGGTTGATCTGTCCCTTGATGAGAGTGGGGTGTTGAAGTCTCCCACTATTAAGGTATTAGGATCAATGTATGATTTAAGCTTTAATATTGTTTCATTTACGAATGTAGGTGCTCTTGTATTGGGGGCATGGATATTCAAAATTGTGATGTCCTCTTGTTGGATTTTTCCTTTGATGAGAATATAGTGGCCCTCCTTATCTTTTTTGATTAACTTCGGATGAAAGTCTATTTTATTAGATATTAGGATGGCTACTCCAGCTTGTTTTCTGGAACCATTTGCTTGAAAAACATTTTTCCAGCCCTTTACTCTGAGGTAGTGTTTATCTTTGTTGCATAGGTGTGTTTCTTGGATGCAACAGAATGTTGGGTCTTGTTTCCGTAACCATTCTGTTAGCCTGTGTCTTTTTATTGGTGAGTTGAGTCCATTAATATTGATAGATAATATTGACCAATGCATGTTAGTTCCTTTTGTAATGGAGTCGATGATCTTACCTTGTTTCATTGCTTGTTTTCTTTTCATTTTTGTTGGGATATTATCTGTATGCCCTGTTTTCTTGGGTGAATTCATTTTCGTTGGATTGGAGTTTTCCTTCTAGTATCTTCTGTAGGGTTGGTTTGCTGTATAGATATTGCATAAATTTAGTTTTGTCATGGAATATTTTGTTTTCTCCATCTATGTTGATTGAAAGCTTTGCAGGGTATAGTAGTCTGGGTTGATATTTGTGATCTCGTAGAGTCTCCATGATGCTTTCCCAGGCCCTTCTGGCTTTCATAGTTTCTGATGAGAAGTCTGGTGTGATTCTGATAGGTCTACCTTCATATGTTACTTGGCCTTTTTCCCTTGCTGCTTTTAATATCTTTTCTTTGTTCTGTAGATTTAGTGTTTTGACTATGATGTGACGTGATGTGTTTCTTTTCTGGTCTAGTCTATTTGGTGTTCTGTAGGCCTCTTGTATATTTATGGACATCTCTTTCTTTAAGTTGGGAAAATTTTCTTCTATGATTTTCTTGAAAATATTTTCTGGACCTTGGAGCCTGGAGTCTTCTTTTTCATCAATTCCTATTATTCTTAGATTTTGTCTTTTCATAGCATCCTTGATTTCTTGGATATTTTGTGATTGGAATTTTTCTGATTTTACTTTTTCTTTGAGAGAAGTATCAATTTCTGCAAGTGTGTCTTCAGCTCCAGAGATTCTCTCTTCCATCTCTTGTATTCTGTTGGTGATGCTTACTTTTGTGGTTCCTGATCTTTTCTCCAAGTTCTCCAGCTCAAGAGTTTTCTCATTTTGTGTTTTCTTTATTGATTCTAATTCTGTTTTCATGCCTTGCACCATTTCTTCCATGTGTTTGAATTTGGATTCCTGTTTCTCTACGATGGACTCTATTTCTTTGTTCATTTCCTTTTTGTATGCCACTAATTTTTTCTCTACTTGTGCCTCTATTTGTTTGGCTATGTTTGCCTGTGTTTCTTTAAGGGTTTTGTCTATTTCTTCTTTCTTTACCTCCAATTGACTGGCCAACTCTTTGAAAGATTTGTTCATTTCCTCCTTATGAGCCTCAAATAATTGAGCAAGCATGGCTTTAAGGTCATTTTCCTGTGCTTCTGATGAATTGGAGTATCCATCGATTTTGGGGTTTGCTGGTGAAGTCATGATATCCTGATTTATGTTGGAAGTGTTCTTTCGCCTACCCCTGGCCATTGGCTTATCTGAGACCTTCCCTGTTTGTTTTTGGATTCTGCCGATCAGACTGGTACTGTCTTTCTCTCGAGTCTGGAGAATTCTTCAGGAAGTTGAGAGAGGTCCTGTGTCCTTAGCGTGTGCTGAGGACTAGCTGTACCTGTGGGAGGAAAGTACGCAGGCGCAAACAGAGGCAAATGCAATTGTGCGTGCGTGTGTATATGTGTGTGTGTGTGTAAGTGGGCGTGGGCATGTGTCTCAAGGGACAGAGTGATGGCTAATGTTGAACCCTTGAGTGTGTGGGAGGGGCTCTGCAATGTATATGTCGCAGGCGCTAGTGATGATTGCAGCGCAATTTCTGGCATTAACTGTCTTAATTCCTCAATTAGACCCACAGAGCAGGAACTTCAATGTTCCAAGTGCCCCTCTGTTTCCCAAAGTGGGTATATGGGTGGGAGGGGGTTCAATGCCTGGCTTCTGTTTTAGAAGAACCCAGGATCAGTGGAGCTGCAGATTCTCAAGGGTTCACTCACTTACAGGCAGGTCACTTGGCAGAGATCGGGGTATCTGGGCTCTCTGCTCTCTGGTTTGGCCCTGCTTCTTTGATGTGCTCCGCCAGTTCCGTGCTGTTGTCACTGCCAGGTTATGAGGTCTTGCTGCAGCTGGAGATTTCAGGGTGGTCACGTCAGTGGGAATCGGGGTAACCAGCCTTTCTGTTCTCTGGTTTGGCCCTGGTTAGTCTTAAACTGGAGGGCTGATGTGCCCCGCCAGCTCATTGCTGCTCCGCCGCCAGGTTAGAAAGTCCCGCTGTAACTGGAGACTGGGTTGCTAGTCCAGATGCTTTCTGGGAAGTCCTGGGGTCTCTTCACTGTGCTCTCCAAGCTTGGGAGGCCCAGCGCCTGGTGTGTCTAGCTTGTATGGCGTTTCTGTCTGGTTTTGGTGAGTATATAGCGTATTCTCTGTCACTGTGGGATTGGGCGGGCCGTACCGTCAGTGATGGTGCTCCTGCGGAGCTAGTATGGCGTCTAGCAGACTCGGGCCCTGGGAGGATGGTGCAGCCGCCGCACGAATCTGGAGCTCCAAGACACAGTACTGCTGGCCTTTGCTGATAAAGGGCTTGGGGCTCCGCCTCAGTGGCTGCAGGCCCCAGGCAGTTAGGTCTGCGCTGAGAAAGGCGAGTCCGCTGTGCCGAGGAGGAGGGAGGTCTGGGGGAGGGGAGTGCCGAGAGATCAAAGGATCGTTTCTCACCTTCCCCAAACAAGTCCCTGGGTGACCCGCGACCAACGTTTTCACCTCCTGCGATGCTCCCTGTTGTTTAGAAAGTCTCTCCGTTGTTTCCCTGGCTTCAGAAGTTCTTCCACTCATCAACTCAGAACTTTATCTCTTCCACAGCTCAGAAACTGTGTGTGCTAGTCGCCATCTTGGCTCCGCCCCCTCGAGTAGAAAAAATTAACTGTGTCCATCTCCTGGTTACCAGTTCATGAAACATAAAGTTAGGAGGTGTTGCTTTATAAGTACATGGTTTTTGAAAAGTATTAAGTGTAATAAAAATTCTGGAATTTTAGTTTCTTAAAAAAAAAAAAAAAAAAAAAAAAAAACACAGAAACATAAAAATATGTTTTGTTTTAATCCTGGGTCTGGGGATAAGGGGTTGCATTGCAGCAGATGACCATTATTTTTTTAGAACTCTAGCAGGGCTCAGGTTTGTCAGCTGTAGATAGTTTCTGTGATTGTGTGAGATTCGGAATTTTGAGAAATTTTCTGACGGTATATAAATGCTAGGGTTCCCTAGAGTCAGGATTGGTGGTTGTTGGTCATCCAGAGTGGTTGGATGGGGTTTGTTAGTAGTCATGCTCAAAGAATAAAAAGAGCAAAGAAATTAGATTCAGAGGGCTCTCACCCTCTCTCTCTCTCTCTCTCGCTCTCTCTCTCTCTCTGTCACTCTCTCACTCTGTGTCCCCTCTGTCCTTTTTTCTCTCCTATCTACTGTCAAAAGATGAATCTGGGGGAGGGGGTATTAAGGATGGGGGAAATAAAGAACACACAAAGGAAATGTGCAACCCCTTTAGTCATCAGGGAAATGTAAATCACGACTCTGAAATTCCACCTTACACCCTTCTAAATGGTTAAGATAAAAAACTCATGTGACAGCATGGGCAGGCAAGGTGGTGGAGAAAGGAGAACAGTCCTCCATTGCTGGTAGGAGTGCACACTTGTACAACCACTTTGTAAATCATTCTGGCACTTTCTCCCGAAAATTGCTAATAGTTCTACTTCAAAACCCAGCCATACCACTCCTGGGCACATACCCAAAAGATGCTGTGCCATGCAACATGGACACTTGCTAAACTATATTCATATCAGCTTTATTTGTAGCCAGAATCTGGAAACAACCTAGATATCCCTCAACAGAAGAATGGTGTTGGTATACTTAAAAAACAAACAAGCAAACAAACAAACAAACAAAAACACTTTTATTTACTTTACGTTTCTTATATCTTTTTGTCTGTACTCCATCCCTATCCCTTTCAACACTCCAATACCAGGTAGGAGAGACAAAGGGTTAGTGGGAGAGGGAGCACAGTTCCGTGTTAACTGCTTCCTTTTTGTCCTGTTCTTTGGAGCCAGTCCAGTCCTCGTTTCAGAAGAGCTCGATCTTCTTGTTTCAAAACAGCAACGAGGAGCAACAAGGTAGAAGCAGGAGCAGTCTTGTTCTTTCTCCTCCTCATGCGCTCTGGGCTCCGGCATTAATTCTCTCTCCAGAGTCCTCAGATTCAAACTATCTGCAGCTGTCAAGGAGCGCCTCTCAGAGCATGCATGAAGCAAAGACTACTGCTAAGGATCATCTGAATCAGTCCCATATCCCACACCTGGAACAAAAACAAAAACACGTTTATATCCACAACATAAGGAAAATCAAAACACACACAAAAAACCAAACAAACAAAACTGTGGCACATTCACACAATAGAATACTATGATGCTATCATAAACATAGAAATAATGAAATTTTCAGGCAAATAGATGGAACTAGAAAAGATCATCCTGAGTGAGGTAACCTAGACACAGAAAGACGTACAGGACAGGAGCCTAGTATAGCTATCTTCTGAAAGGCGCTGCTCAGCAGCAGATTGAAACAGATGTTGAGACTCAGAGCTGAACATTTGACAAAGTGTAGAGTCTTGTGGGAAAATAGGATAAAGGCCAGAAGGAGTTCCACAAGAAGACCATCAGAGCCAACTAGTCAGGGCACAGAGGGGCTTGTGGAGACTGAAGCACCCAACAGAGAACCATTCATGGGCTGGTCCTAGTTCCTCTACACAGATATAGCCTGTGGGCAGCTTGGGCTTCATGTCAGTACCTTAATAAGGCTAGAGGGTGCTGTCTTGGACATGGACTCTATTGCCTGTTTTTTATCACTTCCTCATGGTGGTGCTGCCTTGCCAGATCACAGGGGAAGAGGACATGCTCAGTCCTGATGCAACTTGATGAGCTGGGGTGAGTTGATAGAGAGGACTCCCCTTTACATGGAATAGAGGAAGGGTGAGGGTATTAAGTATTATTAACTCTTCAAAAATATTAATTGTAAGATTTTACTGGGGTCAACTTTGTACATAAGAGTGGTTAGCTTCAGAGATAATTCTCCCATACTCCCTGAGCAGTCACAGCTATACTTGCAACTGATGAAGTAAAGAATCACTGAATACATCAAAGGTACAAAGGTGAAGGTAGTAGTGAAATGTTGTTTACCCTCAGGTTTATTAAATTATGAAGGACATAATCAAGATGCCAATATCCTTAAGGAAATGCATATGAACTCATTACTCACAAAATATGTAAATAGGAGAAATAATTATAAATATATTCTAGACTTTAACTGCAAAATTATGACTCTACCCCACTTATTTGCTAATGGCAATATAGATTTTCACCTTTGGTGTTCTAACTTTATGCATAGTATACAGGATACAGACTATACAGAGTAGAGAACGAACTTTTATTCCAACTCCAATTTTCTCACATTTACATTAACGTCAGAAACAAGATATGTCCAACTTCTCCATTATAAGTCAATGTAGTTCTTGAAGTATTAACTATAAGATGAGAATAAAATAAAATGTCTTATACTGATAGTAAATTACAAATAGTATCAGAGAAGAACCAGGCAACTTAATTCACTGGCTTACAAAAAAATTTATGTCTTTTTTGATAATAGAATATATAAGGACAATATGGATAAACCAAAAATGTGATTAGGAATAGAAATGAATCAAAAAATGGAAGAGAGACAAGTTAGGAGGTGATATTCTTGTCCAAGTAAAAGAAGAAAGCAATACAGTTTGGATGTTGCATGTAGAAATTTTAGACTCGACCTATGCTGAAGGTGGGCCAGAAGTTACAATGTGTGTGTGTGTGTGTGTGTGTGTGTGTGTGTGTGTAGAGAGAGAGAGAGAGTTATTGTCCTATTTATTGAACACGGTCCTTTTAAAAATTAACTTAAAAAGTGCACTGCATATGACAAAGTTCTTTGTCAGTTCTAGTTAAATTATCTACAATGTCTAACCATCTATCAGGAGAACAAGATGGATCAGTGGTAAAGACATTTGCTTCCAACTTGACAACCAGAGGTTATCACTAGAAACTATGTCATAAAAGTAGAGAACCCTCAAGCTTTCTCCTTATCTTTTCATATACATTAAACAAATGTAAACAACAAACCCCATTATCTCTCAGGTCCAGAGTTTTGACTATCAAGGAGTCTCTGAACTGAATAACCAGTATCAAACACTCTTATACGTGCATTAAGAAGAGAGGCTGAGATCCATTGTATGCTTCTAGCTCTCTAGCTAAAATGCTGCCTGGCATTGGGGAACTCACTGAGCTTTGAAGGGCATAAATATCCTCATATGTAAAGTGGGGTGTTATAGTCTTATCTACCTCACAGGATCATTGTTGATCCCAGTGGGACAGAAGATGTGAAAAGACCATTTAAAACGTTAACATCCCAGTGAATAATTTATAGCACATTTTAAATTTCAATTTGATTTCTCCCCTGGTACGACTTGGTAAAAGCATCCACTTCTCGCGCTTGTTCACACCAATTCCCATGGCAAATTGCCTTCCTAAGCAAGTCAAGTGAACACCAGAGTAAACATACAAAATTCGGGTTTTGTGTGTTTGGGATCACTTATCCCTCCCCTCTCTCCCATTCCTCCTTTCTTCTCTTTCCACATGTTAGAATTAATGTTTTTCTTTGAAGTGTTTCTGATTTTTATTGGGGAAGTTTATTTGTGATTATTAAACACTGCACAAAGCAACCTTATTAATAAGACTGATAACTGCAGTTCTTTGCATAACCAGCAGCATATTAATTTTAAATATTGTATGGAAACTCTCAGAGACACTTGATCAAATTATCTTAATCAACCCATAATTTTGAATAGTTCTAATGTCTTCTTTTTGGAAGGCAATTTATGTAACACATTATGAGAGATGTGTGGCTATATTTTAAATTTAGGAGCAACAAAGCAAGCTGGATCTTATTAAAAATAAAGGGAAACTTCAATGCTGAGCACATATTTTTCTTTTCTTTGTTTCTTTTTGCTTCTTTCTTTGCTTCTTTCTTTCTTTCTTTCTTTCTTTCTTCCTTCCTTCCTTCCTTCCTTCCTTCCTTCCTTCCTTCCTTCCTT
>NW_026596069.1:7455189-7496360 GCF_907164565.1 Psammomys obesus
CTTCCTTCCTTCCTTCCTTCCTTCCTTCCTTCCTTCCTTCCTTCCTTCCTTCCTTCCTTCCTTCCTTCCTTTCTTTCTTCAAGACAAGCTTTGTCTGTGTAGCGTTGGCTGTCCTGGATTCACTTTTATAGACTAACCTAGCCTCAAACTCACAGAGATCCCCCTGTCTCTGCCTCTTACTGAGCTCATTCTTAATATTTATCTCTTTCCCGGAATAGTCATGGGAGAACACTGCTTGACTTTAATCCACTCCTCAGGTCCGACCTTGTTCCCAACTAAAGAATGCATAGAATACTACATAATATGTAATGTTCTATAAATACAGTATCTCTTTTTTCTAACTTCATTAGTTTTATTAAAAATTCAAATATAACTTAAACTTTTGAAACACTGTAGTCATTTAAAAATGGTCTATAAAATATTAATATAAAATCTTTTAAGAATAAAACCTTGATAACTTAAGGAAACTTTGCATCAGTATGAGCAGCTCAGAGTGAACTGAAATTTACAATTTCCAGGGTTTGGGTTCATTTTTCCCATTTCTACCAAGATAACTTTAATACAAATATCTGAGATGAACCTCTTTATGGTCTTAATATGTGTCATCATTGTGCTACACATAGTATTTCTTGAACACTTATCAGTGTTCTGAAAAACAATGAGAAAGCCATATGAAATATACTGTTTTTTTTTTCCCTTGGAGTTATCTAGGATTTCATTGCAAAGGTAATAGTCCCCAAGACACGTAAATAGCGACTACCTATAGATACGCCACCACACCTTTGAAGACAGCTTGGTAAGGCTAGCACTACCCTGATTTTATCTAGGTGCTTAATAGAACTTACTGTGTTTCATGGTGGTAAAGTACAGAAAAGAATGTTGAACAGATCCCAGAGTCACCTGTTTAAGGTGGTTTGAGGACAACTACTTTGTTTAATGTTTTAGCTTAATTTTCAATGTGGTTATACATTATCCTTCTGTGATATTTTTCCAATATTTGATTATGCACATATCACAGTACTCTAAAGGATGTTTATCTACTCAATAGCCCTGGGAAAAGACAATGGAAAGAATTGCTGGTCTGACTGATGCTTTCAAAAATCACTTTTGCCTCAACAATGCTAATGTGCTCAGTTTGCATCACAGAACACCACTGACTAGTATGGACAGTATTTTGTTCCAGGAAGAGATGTCAGAGAAGTTAGGAAGCAGATATTAGTAGACAGCAAACTCAGAAAACCATGTGGAAAAGCACTGGACTATAATGTATGCATGTATGTTTGTATATGTATATATACATATATGTGTGGTGCTTGGGTGTGTGGGTGTGCTCAGAGAATAATGTTAAATAAATCAACAGAATTCACAACAGCCAGACAGGTTTATCACACAAGATTTTCATTAGTCTCTTTTAGACTCCTGATTTGATTAAGTTCTCTTACATGCCAGGAAGCCCACTTTGCACTGTTGTGTAATTTATTCGTTGATGGTTTCTGAACTTACAGAACCCAGTGTTATTCTTAGGCTTTCTTGCAGTTCTGTGGTTCTAGCTTTTCTTTTTGAAATGATAATGGCCAGGCTTCTTTCTCTCACAACAGATCCAAATACATTGCCTTCCATTTACATGACCCATTTGTTTGGTTTACAGTTGCAGTCTTGGGCTCTTCTATTCTGATTATTTTCTTTGGACGTTTTTGTTGTTGTTGTTTTCTTAAGAAAGAGTCTCCTATGGATTGAGCAGTGGATGAACAGGGAAAGAGTAAAGAGGGGACTACAGTGGCTAGATCTCTACAAGTATAAATTAATCAGGGAATAGAAGACAGAAATTAAGAGGTGAGCTTATTGTATCCACCATTCAACTGAACCAGGCAAATAACATGTGAATCGGACAGAATACCACCCCTTCCTTGTAGCCCTCTGTATGAGCAACTAGGTATTTAAACTAAAATAAGTGAACAGATTCCATAGACTAGAAGAGGATTTTTAAATTAATTTCATCATTCCTCAAAGTCATACATCATTGAAGCCTAATTGACTGTTATGCTTCTACTCTTGTTAGATACATTATTGTTCAGCTTTTGGTTTGTTGCTTCAGTTTATAACCAAAACTCTCCTGTCTAGAAACAATCTCATATTTACAATGATCAAAAATCCAAACAAGTCAACCATCAAGATTAAGCAACTTAGAAGCAAACAGCTCTGTTAAGTGGAACCCTGTATGTATTTCCAAATACCAAAAGTATATAGTGTTAGACAATGATATTTAATTTTTTGTCTATATGTTATTTCTTGGTACTTCTTAATGTTGAAGTGAATAACTCCTGCATAAAATATTAGTTTATCTTAATGAATATGTACTCATAATTAGACAAAACTGTTAAAACTAATCAGAAATTAAAAATTTATTCTTCACTTTTGTGTGTTCCTTGGGTTTTGTGGTTAGCTTGATTTTAGAAATGGTGTCATTCAATGTAACTTAAACTTATGTCATTAGCTATGTCATATGCTGGCCTTATGCCATATGCTGGCCTTATACTTAAATCTTCTTGCTTTACCCTGCATGTTCTGGTATTACAGGCCTGTGCCATCATGCTCAGCATACGTGTGGATTTCAGGCTAGATCTATATGAGGTCAGAAAAATCATGATGAAGATACTTAAAGTGCTTATTTCCATAAAACGATACCTGAAGCTTTCAAGAGGGACCCCAGAGACACCAAGATATCTACCCAATTAGGGTGACATATCTTACTTTAAAAAACAGACCTCTATTTATAAAGTATGTTTGAAAGGGTGTGGAATGGAGTTATTTATTTTTATTCAATATATCAAATAAACAATGTACCCCTCAACTGTCAATCAGTCCTAACATCATTTTTTAGATAAGCACACATGAACATGCCTCCTCACCTGTTCCTCATGGTTTTCTACTACTCCCACTCATGAAAGGCAAACTATCCAGTGCTTGGCTCTTAGATAGGTTGTTAACTCTGTGCTTTAACTAGAATGTTGGATTATTATGCTGTTTAGTTTCTTATCTAACTTTAGAAAATCAACAAAGGGAAAATGATGCCTAATGATAATGGTTAATAAAAATGGAATTAAAAATCTAGAAACACCAGTAATATATGTAACATAACTTTTCTGGTAGTAGGAAGTTAAGGGCAGTAATGGCCAGGAAGGTACTTAAAAAGGTCTAGGTATATAAGGCACCCGTTCCTAGGCATCCTACAATGTACAGTTTCCTGTAGCATCTAATGGCACGGTGAGAGGTTAATGCTCAAACTAATCTTCCTATGACTTGGGGAGCTAATTGATTTCAGGGTCATGAAAGATTACAGACTTCTAGATATTGAACAGAGATGAAGAATACTTAATAGGTAGGCCATGTAGGTGATATTTTGTGAGGTAAATTAGACAAACATATAGCATATCCAGATCTTCTGAGATTGAGAACATTCATAATCATGGAAGGAAGAGGCAGAAAAACAGGAATGTTTGGAAGCTAGGGAGAATCATGAGAATACTCAAAAACAACGTGGAAAGCAGCGAAACTATCTTTACCCTAAACTGGGTGAAACTGTCAAACATTTTACTCCTGATTAAGCCGCAAAATGCACATTTGATGATTGAGTGGAATTACCCAATGTCACAGAAGTAGGAAAGGTCAGGGTTGCAAATTAAACTTTAATCTCTCAGATATAAAACCTAATCTTTTGAACCCATTACAATAACCACCTTAACATTCCTAAAGACATTTTCAGGCATCTTCAATTCTTCCTAACTTAGTTTGGGTTTTCTGAAGCTGATCTGTTCCCAGAATGTAATCCTGTGATTCACACAGCACTGTGAACATTTTAATCCATCCCTATATTTGACCTTTTAGCTCGTTCCCTTCACATATGGGTCAGCTGATATACCACTGAACTCCTAGAGTCCTGGACAGTTTCTTGAAGAAGGCACAGGGACATTTTGATCCTGGAGCACAATCACTTTAGCACACTTATGAACAAATCTACTTGCTGTGCCTACTTGCTCTTGTCTTATTCACTCATTTAATAGATTGTTACTAAGTAATAAAATACAGGCACCATGACAGGTTTGTGGACCACAAAACAAGGTAAAGGATTTCTGCCTTTCACAAAATTTATATTGAGGAAGCAAGTGCTTTCATTTTTGTATTCTTCTCTTATATATTACATCTTGACCACAGTTTCCCCTCCCTCCTCACACAACATTCCCTGGCTGATCCATTCCTCCTCCATTTCCCTTCAGAAAAGTACAGGCCTCCCCGGAATATCAACCAAACAAGGCATAACAAGTTACAATGGGACTAGCCATATACCCTCATATCAAGGCTGGGTGAGGCAACCCAGTAAAAAGCAAGGGTCCCCAAAACAGGTAAAAGACAGCTTTCCCTCCCACTCTTAAAGTGTCCCACAAAGCCATCAAGCCATAGAACAATAACATGTGCAGAGAACGTAAGTCATACCTCTACAGGCTCCTTAGTGTGGGTTCAGTCTCTGTGAACCCAGATGAGGCCTTCTTAGTTCATTCTCTGGGCCGTTTACTTGTGATGACTCCTCTGGCTCCTACAATCCTTCCTCCACATCATGTGTAGGATTTTTCAAGGTCTTTCTAATGTTTGGCTGTGGGTCTCCATATCTGCTCCTATTAGTTACTAGCCTCTATGATGACTAGTATGCTAGGATCCTGTCTATGGGCATAAGTGAATAACATTAGGAATCATATTGATGTTTCTTTTTACAGTCATGTTTGGGTCTATCCTAGGTCTCTGGGCTATCCAGTCTATGGTTCCTAGCCATTCGGGATGAGTCAGACATGGGCTTTCTCTTCTGGCATGGGGTCTCAAGTTGAGCCACTCATTGGTCAGTTACTCCCACAAGTTCTGTGCCACCTTTACCCTAGCACATCTTGTAGGCAGGACAAATTGTAGGTCAAAGATTGTGAGGCTGGGTTGGTGTTCTCAGCCTCTCTACTGGAAGCCTTGCCTGCTCACAGAAGATGTCTGGTTCTGGCTCTGTAACCACATTAGTAGGAGTCCTCACTGGGACACTCTCATAGATTCCAGGGAGTTCCCATTGCACTAGATTTCTAGCTTCCCTCAGAAATGTTCCCCCAATTCTAGTCATTTCTACCAGTACTCTCTTTCTCCACCCCCTACCTGAACCTTCCTATTTACATTCCAACATACACACACTCAAAATCTATTCTATTTCTCCTCAGGGAGATCCATGTGTTCCCTATTTGAGCCCTGCTTGTTACTTAGTTTCTCTGGGTCTGCAGATTGTAGCATAATCATCCTTTACTTTATTGCTAATATCCACTTGTAAGTGAGCACATACCATGTTTGTCTTTCTAGGTCTGGGTAACCTTGATCAGATTATTTTTTTTCTAGGTCCATCCATTGAGGCAAATATTTTTAAAATAACTCTCTTGGTGACCACATGTGCTGATGGTAATGGATATTCCCTTGTTCTTTTACATCTTCACCATTCTTGTTTTATTATTTATTGTAAAATAAATATTCACTGTGTGGTGATAGTAATGAACATTCCTCTATTCTCTAACATGTTGGCCATGCATGTTTTGGGTCACTTATACAGACTATCATATAATCTGTGAATAGTGATACTTTGAATTCTTCCTTTCAAATCTGTATGCTCTTATCTTCTTTATTTGTCTTATTGCTATAGCTAGAACTTCAAGTCCTATATTGCAAAGATACGGAGAACGTGGGCAGCTTTTTCTCGTCCCTGATTTCAGTGGAATTGATTTAAATTTTTCTCCAATTAATTTGATATTGGCTATAAGTTTGCTGTATATTGCCTTTACTGTGTTTAGGTATGTGCCTTGGATCCCCGATCTCTTCAAAACTTTAAACATGAACAAGTGTTGTATCAACTGCTTTTTCCACATCTAAGGAAATGATTGTTTTTTTTTTCTTGTCATTTATTTATTTAAATTTCTTTCAGTTTGTTTATATTGTGGATTACATTGATGGATTTCCGTAACATTCCCAGGATGAATCCTATTTGGTCATGGTGAATGATATTTCTAGTGTGTTCTTGGATTCAGTTTGCAAGTATTTTATTGAATATTTTTGTGTCAATGTTCATAAGAGAATTTGATCTGAAAATTTCTTTAGTTATTGTTTCTTTGTGTGGATTAGCTATCAAAGTGACTGTGGCCTCATGGAATGAGTTTGGTAATGTTCCTTCAATTTCTATTTTGTGAAATGGTTTGAAAAGTGTTGGTATTAGGTCTTCTTTGAAAGTCTGATAAAATTCTGCTCTGAAACCATCTAGGAGTCTTTCTACTGTTTTATTTTGATGGTTTTATTTTTCTTTGTATGAGAGATTTTGATTACTGTTTCTATTTCCTTAGGGGTTATAGGACTGTTTAATTCATTTACCTGATCTTGGTTCAACATTGGTAAGCAGAATCTATCAAGAAAATTAGCATTTCATTTAGATTTTTAAATTTTGAAGCATATAGGCTATTGAAATAAGATCATTTTTATTAATTTTTAATTTTTATTTTTTATTAATTACAGTTTATTCATTTGGTATCCCAGCAGTAACCCCCTCGCTAATCTCCTCCCAATACCACCTTCCCTCCCTCTTTTTCCCCTATGCCCTTCCCCTAGTCCACTAATAGGGAAGGACCTACTCCCCTTCTATCTGTCCTAGCCTATCAGGTATCATCAACACTGGCTGCATTGTATTCCACTGTGGCCTGGTAAGGCTCCTTCTGCCTTAGGGGGAGGTGACACAGAGCCAGCCACTGAGTTCATGTCGGAGACAGTCCCTGTTCCCATTAAGAGGGAACCCACTGGGAGACTGAACTGCCATGGGTTACTTCTGTGCAGGGGTTCTAGGTTATCTCCATGCATGGTCCTGGGTTAGAGTAGCAGTCTCAGAAAAGACCCCTGGACCCATATATTTTGGTTCTGTTGCTCTTCTTGTGGAACTTCTGTCCCCTCCAGGTCTTTCTATCTTCCCCTTCTTTCATAAGATTCCCTGTACACTACCCAAAGTTTGGTTATGAGTCTCAGCATCTGCTTTGATACCTTTTGGGGTAGAATCTTTTACAGGCCCTCTATGATAGGCGTCTGTCCTGTTCCCTGTTTTCTCCCTCTTCTGAAGTCTGTCCTGTTTGCCTTTCTGAGTGAGGATTTATGGTCATACCCAGGGCCCTTCTTGCTTAGCGTCATTAGGTGTACAGATATTAGTATGTTTTTCCTATGTTATATGTCTAATATACATTTATAAATGAGTATATACATGTGTGTCTTTCTGCTTCTGGGATACCTCACCCTGGATGATCTTTTCTAGTTCCCATCATTTGCCTATAAATTTCATGATTTCCTTGTTTTTAATTGCTGAATAGTATGCCATTGTGTAACTATACCACAATTTCTGTGTCCATTCCTCCATTGAAGGACATTTGGGTTGTTTCCAGATTCTGGCTATGATGATTAAACCTGCTATGAACATGTTTCAGCAAATGTCCTTGTTGTGTACTTGAGCATATTTTGGATATTTTCCTAGGAGTGGTATAGCTGGATCTTGAGATAGCACTATTACTAATTGTCTGAAAAAGTGCCAGATTGATTTCCAAAGTGGTTATACAAGTTACATCCCCACCAGCAATGGAAAGGGTTCCCCTTTCTCCATATCCTATACAACATGTATTTTCACTTGAGTATGTGATCTTAGACATTCTGATGGTGTAAGGTGAAATCTCAGGGTCATTTTGATCTGCATTTCCCTGATGACGAAAGACCTTGAACATTTCTTTAAGTATTTTTCTGCCATTTGATATTCCTCTATTGAGAATTCTCTTTTTAGCTCTGTACCTCATTTTTTTTAACTGCATTACTTGATTTATTGTTGTTGTTGATTTTTTTTTAACTTCTTGAGTTCTTTACATCTTCTGTATATTACCCTCTGTCAGATATAGGTTTGGTGAAAATCCTTTCCCAATCTGTAGGCTATTGTTTTGTTCTGATGACAGTGTCCTTTGCTTTACAGAAGCTTTTCAGTTTCATGAGATCCCATTTACTAATTGATGATCTTAGTGCCTATGCTGTTAGTGTGCTGCTTAAGAAGTTTTCTCCTGTGCCATTGAGTTCAATGTTCTTCCCCACTTTTTCTTCCAACAGGTTTAGTGTGTTTGGTTTTATGTTGAGGACTTTGACTCACTTTAACTTTAGTTTTGTGCAGGCTGATTAATATGGATCTATTTGCATTTTTCTACATGTAGACATCCACTTAGACCTGTACCATTTGATGAAGGTGTTGTCTTTTTTCCATTGTATGGTTTTGGCTTCTTTGTCAAAAATCAAGTATCTGTAGGTGTGTGGATTTATTTAACAGTCTTATATTCTGTTGCATTGATCCACCATTCTGTTTCTATGCCAGTACCATGCAGTTTATATTAATGATGCTCTGTAGTACAGTTTGAGATCAGGGATGGAGACATTTCCAAATAGTCTGCTGTTGTACAGGATTGTTTTAGGAATTCTGGATTTTTTATTTTTCCATATAAAGTTGAGAATTTTTCTTTCAAGGTCTGTAAGATATTGTGTTGGTATTTTAATGGGAATTGCATTGAATCTGTAGATTGTTGTTGGCAGAATGGCCATTTTCACTGTTAATCCTAGTGATCCATGAACATGGGAAAGCTTTCCATTTTCTGATATCTTCTTCAATTTCTTTCTTCAGAGACTTGAAGTTTTTTCAAACAGGTATTTCACTTGCTTGGTTAGAGTCACACCAGTGTACTTTATGTTATTAGCAGCTATTGTGAAGGGTGTAATTTCCCTAATTTCTTTCTCAGACCTTTTGTTTTTTATATACAGAAGGGAAACTGATTTTTTTGAGTCAATTTTGTATCCAGCCACTTTGTTGAAGGTGTTTATCAGCTGAAGGAGTTCTCTGGTTGAATTTTTGGGGTCACTCATGTATACTATCATATCACCTTCAAATGTAATAATTTGAGTTTCCTTTCTGATTTGTATCCACTTGATCTCCTTTAGTTGTGTTATTACTCTACAAAGGACTTCAAGTACTATGTTGAAGAGATATGGAGGAAGTGGGCAGCCTTGCCTTGCCTCTGATGTCAGTGGGATTAATATAAGTTTCTCTCTATTAATTTTGATGTTGGCTATAGGCTTGCTGAATATTGTCTTTACTATGTTTAGGTATGTGCCTTGTATCCCTGATCTCTCCAAGACTTTAAACATGAATGGGTGTTGGATTTTGTAAAATGCTTTTTTTGGCATCTAAGGAGATGACCATGAGGTTTCCCCTTTCAGTTTATTTATGTGGTGGATTACATTGATGAATTTCCATATATTGATCCATCCCTGTGTGCCTGGGATGAAGCTTACTTGGTCATGGTGGATGCTATCTTTTACGTATTCTTTGATTCAATTTGCAAGTATTTTATTAAGTATTTTTGTATCAATGTTCATTAGAGAGATAGGTCTGAAGTTCTATTTTTTTGTTGTTGTTGTTGTTGGGTCTTTGTGTGGTTTAGGTATCAAGGTGACTGTGGCATCATAGAATGAGTTTGGTAATGTTCTTTCTGTTTCTGTTTTGTGGCATAGTTTAAAGAGAATTGGAGTTAGTTCTTCCTTGAAGGTCTAGTAGAATTCTGTGCTGAAACCATCTGGCCCTGGGCTTTTTTCGGAAGGGAGACTTTTGATGACCACTTCTATTTCCTTGTGGGATAAAGGACTATTCAATCTTTTTGCCTGATCTTGATTTAATTTTAATAAATAGAATCTATCAAGAAAATTGTCCATTTCATTTAGATTTTCAAATTTTGTGGCATATAGGCTATTGTGGTAAGACCTAACGATTATTTGGATTTCCTCAGTGTCTGTTGTTACGTCTCCCTTTTTGTTTCTATTTTTTTTTATTTGGATAGTGTCTCTCTGCTTTTTAGTTAGTTTGGCTAAGGGTTTGTTTATCTTGTTGATATTCTCAAAGAACTAGCTCTTGGTTTCATTAAGTCTTTGAATTCTTTTATTTGTTTCTAATTTATTGATTTCAGTCCTGAGTTTCATTATTTCCAGCTCTCTACTACTCTTGGGTATGTCTACTTCCCCAACCCCCAGGGCTTTCAGGTAAGCCATTAATTTGTTTGTATGAGATATTTCAAATTTCTTCTTAAAGGCACTTAATGCTATGAATATTCCTCTTAACACTGCTTTCATTGTGTTCCATAAGTTTGGGTATGTTGTGCCTTCATTTTCATTGAATTCTAGGAAGTCTATAATTTCTTTCTGTATTTCTTTCCTAACGAAGCTTTCATTAAGTCACGAGCTGTTCAGTTTCCACGTGTGTGTAGGCTTTTCGCTATTTCTGTTGTTGTTGAGGTCCAACGTTATTCCACCATGTTCAGATAGGATACAAGGGATTATTTCAATCTTCTTGTATCTGTTGAGGCTTGCTTTGAGACCAACTATATGATCTATTTTGCAGAAGGTTCCATGAGGTGCTGAAAAGAAGGTATACTCTTTTAAATTTGGGTAAAAAGTTCTGTAGGTATCTATTAGGTCCATTTGAGTTAGAACCTCTGTAAGTGCCTATACTTTCCTACTTAGCTTCTGTCTAGATGTCTATCTGTCCCTTGGTGAGGGCGGAGTGATGAAGTTTCCTACTATTAAGGAATTGGGATTGATGGGTTATTTAAACAGTGCCCCTCCTCATCTTTTTTGAATAATTTTGGATAAAGTCTATTTTATTAGATATTAGGATAACTACTCCAGCTTGTTTTCTGGATCCACTTGCTTAAAAAAATATTTTTTCAGCCCTTTACTCTGAGATAGTGTTTATCTTTGTTGCAGAGGTGTGTTTCTGGGATGCAGCTGAATGTTGGATCCTGTTTCTGTAACCATTCTGTTAGACTGTGTCTTTTTATTGAAGAATTGAGTCCATTGGTTAATAGGTAATTGTGACCAATGAATGTTAGTTCCTTTTATTGTGGAGTTGCTGTTACTGTGTTTCATTGCTTGTTTTTTATTTTTTATTTTTTGTTGTGAATTTATCTATATCCTATGTTTTCTTGGATGTAGTAGTTTTTGTTGGATTGGAGTTTTCCTTCTAGTATCTTCTGTAGGGGTTGGCTGCTGTGTAGATATTGAATAAATTTAGTTTTCTCATGGAATATTTTGTTTTCTCCATCTATGTTGATTGAAATCTTTGCTGGATATAGTAGTCTGGATTGGCATCTATGGTCCCTTAAACTCTGCATGACATCTGCCCAGGACCCTTGGCTTTCAAAGTTTCTGTTGAGAAGTCTGGTGTGATTCTGATAGGTCTACCTTTATATGTTACCCGGCCTTTTTCCCTTCCTGCTTATAATATTTTTTTCGTTGTTCTGTAGATTTAGATTTTGATCATGATGTGATGTAAGGAGTTTCTTTTCTGGTTTATTCTATTTGGTGTTCTGTAGGTCTCTTGTTTATCGATATCTCTTTCATTATGTTGGGAAATTTTTCTTCTATGATTTTTTTTGCAAATATTTTCTGGACCTTGGAGCACAGACTCTTCTTTTTCATCTATACCTGTTATTCTTAGATTTCATCTTTTCATGGTGTCCTTGATTTCTTGGATGTTTTGTGTTTGGAACTTTTCTGATTTTACTTTTTCTTTGAGAGAAGTATCAATTTCTTCAAGTTTATCTTCAGCACCTGAAATTCTCTCTTCTGTCTCTTGTATTCTATTGGTGATGCTTACCTTTGTGGTTTCTGATCTTTTCTCTAAGTTCTCCTCCAGCTCCAGGGTTTTCTCTGTTTGTGTTTTCTTTATTGAATCTAATTCTGTTTTCAGGCCTTGCATCATTTCTTTCATTTGTTTGAATGTGGATTCCTGTCTTTCTATGATGGCTTCTACTTTTTTGTTTGTTTCCTCCCTAAATGCCACTAACTGTCTCTCTACTTGTGCCTCTACTTTTTTTTTTCTTTTGCTATATTTGCCTGTATTTCTTTGAGAGCTCTTTTCATTTCCACTTTATTTGCCTCCATTTGTGTGGCTATTTCTTTGAGAGATTTGTTCGTTTCCTCTCTATGTCCCTCTAATAACTGGATAAACATAGCTTTAAAATCATTTTCCTTTGAATTGAATTCAATTCATTTCCAATGAATTGAAATATCCATTGTTTTGGGGGGGTTACTGGTAGAGCCCTGATGCCCTGATTTTTGTTGGGGTTTTTTTTACACTTACCTCTGGCCATCTTGTTATCCATAACCATCACTGTTTATTCCTGGAGTCTGTCTTTCTTTGGTGCCTGGAGCCTTCTTCAGGAAGATGAGAGAGATCCACTGGTTTGAGAGTGTGTCAGTGTTTCAACTATACCTACTGCAGGAAGGCCCACAGGTGAGGATGCACAAGTGCGGACAATAAAGTGTGTGTGTGAGTGTGAAAGTGTGCCTTGTAAGACAGGGTGCTAGACAGTGTAGATGTTTGGAATTTGGGGCAGAGCATGATGCAGGCACAGGAGGTGTTGTGGGCATTGGTGCTGTTTGCAGGTGCAATGCACATGCACAGATCCTCTGAATACCTCTGTGGCCTACAGGCCTGTCATACTGTCCTTCTGGTATTCAGATCTGTTTGGGCTCCAGGTGTTGTTTGCTGCAGAACAGGGGCTTCAATGTTGAGAACACTGTCCCAAGAATCCTTACGTTTTCCACAGTGGGTCTATGGGTGGGTGGGATCTGATGTCTGGCTGCTAGAAGAGAGGGACCATGGATCTGGGATTCTGCACACACTCACTTGAAGGCTCACTCAGTCATTGGCAGGTCTAATTGGAAAGCACAGGAGTTCCCCTTGTTCTCTACTCTCAGAATTGGGCCTGCAGGGACAAATGTGTGATCTGTCAGCTCAGTGGTGCTGCAGCCACATGACTTAGAAGCTGGTATAGCATTCCACTGGGAGTCCCTCCACAGCAGCAGAACGGGGAGGCCCTGGAGAGCTGCAGAGTTGGTTGGCCAGGCAGACCCAAGTGGCCCTACCGACCTGGGTGGCCCACACAGCTGGCAGCCTGCCTTCTCTGTCACAGATACTTAGCAGGAAGTTCTGTGCTAGGAGCTTTGGGCACTGCAGGTGCCTCCATGGAGGAGGGAGGCAGGGAGGCCCATCAAGAGGCAGTGCAGCGGGATTGAATGTTCAACACCCTCTATCCCTAGAGAAGTCAGTCGGTGACCTGGATTCAAATGGTCTCAGCTCACAGGTTGTCCCCTCTTGCTCAGGAAGCCTCAATGTCGATGTTCTGGCTTCAGCTGCCTCTCCACTCACCAATTTCGGAATTTCAGGTCTTCTGCCCCTCATATATGGTACATGGTGGTCGCCACCTTCCTGGATCCTGTTCAGATCCAAAACTGAAACCTATGGACAATTAATTATGGGTGTGATCTATGAGAGAAAAAAACCTCTAAGATTCTATAGTTAATAACCTACTAGTCTATAGAAAAAAAACTGTTGTTTCATGAATAATTACAGATTTTCAAATACTAAAAGAATAAAATGGTCTGAATAACCAACTACCTCCTACTAAAGAGTAACTAATGAGGCTTTTACACAACTATATAAACTGATCAAATATTAGCAAATCCAACGTGATGTTCTATGCTATGGTCATAGCCCCATTTACAGTGAGAGTGAGACTCAAATCACCTTTTTACCTATTCTCAGTTGTCCAGGAAAGGTGAACCTGTGTCTTAGTTAGGTGATAAGATCTGTTGCATTAAGCCCAGATTTCAGGTATGCATCTGCTGCTCATATCGTGAGCCTCACTTTATAGAATTGCTCCATGCTTGGAAGACTGGGAAACTTGCAAATCACAGACTTGCCTATCATTATATAAAACATAGTCAGGTTCTATCATGGGAGTAGAACCATGAGATATGTGCAGTCAAGACAGAGGCTGAAAACATATATGACCTCTACAGTGACTTTTTCAACATTTATGATGGCGGGCAGAAAACTTCATGCAGTTTTTACACAGCTCATTTGACAGCTCAAAGAAGATTGCAAAAATTTGCAAAAACTATAGTTTTTGTTATTTTAAATTTTTCAAGTGCTGCATTTAAAAGCATTATCAGGCCATCTTGGCTTTCTATATACTAAAAATGATATGTGAGAAATCTCTCCACATATATGAAAACTAAACAACATAAGTCAGTTGTCAGTCATTTCTATTATGTCTTAAAAATATTGGAGTTGTCTCTGATCACCTCCTGTTGGGGATGCAGCCTTGCCAAGCCACAGAAGAAGATAATGTACTCCCATATCAGAAGACTAGGGAAAGGGTATAGAAGGAGAAAAGGGAGAGTGTGTGGGACTGGGAGGAGAGGAGGGAGAGGGGCTGCAGAGGGGATACAAAGTGAATAAATTGTAATAAATAAATACATAAATAAAATTGAATTTAAAAATATTGGAGTTGTTTGGGAAATTAATAGGCATATTAATATTTTACAATTTAATCTTACTGACCCACAAGCATGTGACAACTTTCCATCTTCTGATATCTTCTTCAACTTCTTTCTTCAGATACTTAAAGTTCTTGTCATGCAGGTCTTTCACTTGCTTGAGTAGAGTTACACAAAGATACTTTATATTATCAATGGCTATTTTGAAGGTTGTAGTTTCCTTAATTTCTATCTCAGCCCATTTGTCGTTTGTGTAGAGGAGTGTGCTGCTGTATTTTTAAAATTTCTTTAATTTTATTTTATGTGCATTAGTGTGAAGGTGTCAGATCACTTAAGGGGAATTGGCATTACAGACAGCTGTGAGCTGTTTTGTGGGTTTTGGGAATTGAACTCTGGTCCTTTGAAAGAGCAGTGTTCTTAACTACCGAGCCATTTCTCCATCCCTGCTGCTGATTTTTTTAATTAAACTCGTATCCATCCACTTTGCTGAAGCTTTTTTCAGCTTTTGGGGTCGCTTATGCACACTATTAAATAATCTGCATATAGTGATACTTAGCCTTCTTCCCTCCCGATTTTCATGCCCTTGATCTCCTTTAGTTGTCCTATTGCTCTAGCTAGAACTTCAAGTACTCTATTGAAGAGACATGGAGAGAGTGCACAACCTTGTATTGTCCCTGGCCTTAGTGGAATTGCTTTGAGTTTCTCTCCATTTAATCTGATGTTGGCAATCAGCTTGCTGTATATATGTTTAGATATAGCTCTTGTATGTGTGATCTTTCCAAGATTTTCATCATGAAGGGATGTTGGATTTCTTAAAGGCTTTTCCTGCATCTAAATTGATGATCATGTGATTTTTTTTCTTTGATTTTGTTTATATGGTGTATTAGGTTGATGGATTTTTGTATGTTGAACCATCCCTGCATCCCTGAGTGAAGCCAACATGGTTTGAACATGGTGAATGATGTATGTGATATATTCTTGGTTTCGGTTTGAGAGTATTTTATTGAGTATTTTTGCATCAATGTTTATCTATGAAATTGGTCTGAAATTCTCTTTCTTCATTGAGTCTTTGTGTGGTTTAGGTATCAAGGTGACTGTAGCTTCATAGAATGGATTTGGCTATGTTCCTTCAATTTCCAGTTGTGTAAAAGTTTGAGGAGAATTGACATTAGCTCTTCCTTGAATGTCTGGTAGAATTCTGTGTTAAAACCATCTGGATCTAGGCCATTTTGGTTGGAAGACTTTGGATGAGTGCTTCTATTTTCTTAAGGCTTATAGGACTGTTTAAACTCTTTGTCTGATCTTGATTTAGCTTTGGAGGTGAAATCTAGCCAGGAAATTGTTCATTTCCTTTAGATTTTCTAATTTTGTGGAATAAAGGCTTTTGAAGTAAGACATAATGATTTTTTTTGGCTTTATTAAATGTCTGTTGTTATGACCCCCTTTTGGTTTCTGATTTTGTTAATTTGGACACTTTCTGTCTTTTAATTAGTTTGGCTAAGGTTTTGTCTATCTTGTTAATTTTGTCAAAAAAAAAAAAAAAAAACAGCTCTTGGTTTCATTGATTCTTTGTATCATTCACTTTGTTTCTAATTTATTGATTTCTGCCCTGAGTTTGAACATTTGCTTTTATCTACTTCTCTTTGGTGTGTCTGTTTTCTTCTGTTTTAGAGCTTTCAAGTGTGCTGCTAAATTACTAGTAGTGCTATAAACTTTTCTCTTAGTACTGCTTTCATTGTTTCCCACAAGTCTGGGTATGTTGTACCTTCATTTTTATTGGATACTAGAAAGTCTTTAATTTCTTTATTTTTTCCCTGGTCCCATGTTCATTGAGTAGGGAGTTGTTCAGTTTCAATAAGTTTATAGGCTTTTTCCTATTTTGTTGTTATTGAGTTCCAGTTTAATCCATGGTGGTTTGATAGGTTTCGGGGTATTATTCAATCTTTTTATTTCTGCTGAGGCTTGCTTTGTGGCCAAGTATATGGTCAGTTTTGGAGAAGGTTCTGTGAGTTGCTGAGAAGAATGTCTATTCTCTTGTGTTTTGGTGAAATGTTCTCTAGACATATTTATGTCCATTTGACTTATAACATCTGCTAGTTTCTTTATTTCCCCATTTAGTTTCTGTCTTGAAGATATATCTGTCAGAGAGAGTGGGGTATTTAAGTCTTCCACTATTAATGTGTGGGGTTCGATGTGTGATTTAAGCTTTCTTAATGTTTCTTTTATGAATGTTGTTTTCCTTGCATTTGGGGCATAGATATTCAGAATTGAGATGTATCTAAGTACATTTTTCATTTGATAAGTATGAAGATTCCTTTTCCATCTCTTTTGATTAATTTGGTTGAGAGTATATTTTATTCGATAGTAGAATGGTTACACCAGCTTGCTTCTTGGGTGTGTTTGCTTAGAAAACATTTTCCAGCCCTTTACTCTGAGTTGATGTCCATCTTTATTGCTGAGGTGTGTTTCTTGTATGAAGCAGAAAAATGGTCTTGTTTTCATATCCATTCTGGGAACCTGTGTCTTTTTATTGGGGAGCTGATGCATTGATGTTGACAGATATTAGATTTAACATTTTCTTTGGCTGTTGTATGTGTTTTGTTCATTGCTTCTAGCTCTATTTTTAGAACAGTTTTATTCATTTCCTTCTCCTCTTTGTAGTTTCTTGTATGTCTTTTAATTTCTTTTAGGGATTTGTTCAACTCTTTCATCTGTTTTAATGTGTTTTCTTGTGATACTTTGAGAACTTTATTTTCTTCTTTTAATGCCTTTATCCTTTTCATAACCTCAGATTTAAAATCTTTTTCTTGTGCTTCATGTGTGACGGTATCTCCAGGGCTTACTGTGATAGGACTGCTATTTTCTGGTCATACCAGATGGCCCTGACTTTTGTTCCTTGTGTTCTTACGTGCTGGCTCTAGCCATCTGTTTGACTCTTGTGGTCTTGTGGTTCCTCCCCTGGGTTCACTGTTTGTATGCCAGGTGAGTTAGGCAATTAGGGTCCAGGCAGAAAGGCCTCAGAGACAAGAGTTGCTCAGGTACCCCCCAGCTCTTCTCTGGATGGGGGATAATAGAACTTTGCTCCTGGCCAAATTCACCTCTGATGGGTTCACTGTCTCTGGTAAGCTCACTTTTTGCTGACCCAAATGGGGAGTAGGCAGAAAGTTCACTGACCTTAGAGCTGCCATGGTGTCCCACAAGCCTTTTTGGGATGAAAGCCTTATTTGTTTTAAATGGACATAGTTTTACATATGTGTTTATATAAAATGCTTATATTTGCACAATACTTAGTTTAAAGTATTGAGATTCCAAATTTTTTCCATATTCTGTATAATTTTATATATATTCCAAATTGAGTCAAATAACTCAAATTATTTTGTAATGAAGGTATGAAAACATACCCTCAGAATCCCACCTTTAACTGCTACAATTTTTCCACATACCCAGATGTGTCTTTAGACTCTGCAATTTTCTCTCCTGTGGTAGCATTTAATAGGATTCCCAAACACATGAGGTTTCCCAGTATCCACAGGTCCTGCCTAGAAGGTCCAGCAAGGATGTCCCCACAGAAGAGAGACTGAGACTCAATCCACAAGGCTGTAGTGTCAGCATCTTCTGCCTAGTGGTAAAGAGCAGAAGGGTTCTTGAAATGCTGCATGTCTTCAGCCCAAAAGGAACTAGTTTTGATGTCAACAAAGAATTACAACAACAGAATAAATGGACATGCTGGCCAAGGTGAAAGCAAGTGATAAGTAAGAGTAAGAATATTATTTTGTGTTCCAATGTAGATCCTCAAAATTTTTCTTTCCCTTGGTTTGGTTTGATGTAAAAAATCATTAGGTGCATTTTTCCTTCACTCAACCTTTGGGCAGAGTGCAGGGAATCTTAGGAAAGAAGTGGGAAACAGTAAGATCTGGAGAGGACAGGAACTCCACAAGGAGAGCAACAGAACCAAAAAATCTGAGCACAGGGGTCTTTCCTGAGACTGCTATTCCAACCAAGGACTATGCATGGAGATAATCTAAGACCCCTGCACAGATGTAGCCCATGGCAGTTCAGTATCCAACTGGGTTCCATTGTAATAGGAACAGGGACTATCACTGACATGAACTGATTGGCCTGCTCTTTAATTACCTCCCCCTGAGGGGGGAGCAGCCTTACCAGGCCACAGAAGAAGACAATGCAGCCACAATTCTTATCCTAATTGACTAGGATCAAAAGGAAGGAAAAGAAGTCTTCCCCTATCAGTGGACTTGGGGAGGGGCATGCATGCAGAGGGTGGATGAAGGGAGGGATTGGGATGGGAGGAGGAAGGGAACTACAGGGGAGGGGGATACAAAGTGAGTAAAGTGTAATTAATAAAGAAAAAAAAGAATACAAGCTTGGTGCCTCAACAATTGATGTTACTGTTCTTTTCCTTCAATTCCTGGATTGTGCCTAGAACTGGGCTTCAGGGAGTATTTCTGAAATGTATCTGTGACCTCACCTCTCTATTTCTGAACCTATTGTGAGATTTAATATCTGCAGTTTTCTCGGACATCTTTCCATTGGTATGTATTTTCCTTTCTCCTATTGTTCATCATTTCAACTTCCAATCCACAGGGGGAAAAAAAAATATTCTGTATCTTCACCCACCCTGCATATATGCTAAAAACATATTTTTTATTTAAAAGGTTATTTTCATAAGATATGTAATTTTCTACATTATGGATACACTGTGTTTTCCCTGTCATTCACCTATGCATATATTTCCCCAACCATGTATAACATTATATTAAAGAAATCTTGAGCTCTATCTTCCTTTGCTCTACTTTATGATTCCTATTGTTCCCAGAAGCAAGATTGATGATTATATTCTTCAAGTCTTGAGTATGTTTATCTGATTTGCTCTCCAAAAGCACTGTTTCCTCTTGCACCACCACAAGTCATTTCTCCACCTGCAGTAAGTGTTATTGTTCTTTAGAAATTTGTCCCAGGCTGATGGTTTTAAAGTAATGACATGCATGTATTTGCATATTTCCCTAACTAGTACTGAGTTTGAGTTTTTCTTTTGTTTTATCATTTTGATTTTCTCCTTTGTGAATTGTATCTTTGTGTTTTTGTCTCATTATTCTTACCATTAGCTAAAAGTAAAACAGAGGAACCCTTTACAAAATCCAGCTTTGTCTATTAAAGCCTTAAATTTTTCTACAGAAATTTTTAGCATTTTAGAATTCATTAACTGTACGTCTTTCTTATCACCCTTTTAAATAAAAAAATATATATTATATTTTACTGAGAGATCTGACAAACACATACATATTTTTTTCTGCTCAAAATGTTTCTAAGTAGACATTACATTGATTTTCACACCTAAGCAAGAGGACAAAGGAAAATGAGCCACTATCCCAAAGTCATGTATAATCATTGGCAAACCTAAAATTTCCTCCGGGAGTTCTATTTTTAAAATTTTGTCATCACTTTTTATTTATTTAGTGAGGAGGCATGACACTGCATCTTTGCAGAGGTTAGAGAACAATTATCTGGACTCTGCTTCTCCACCATGTGGGGCCCACATATCAAACTCAGATCCTCAGGCTAGGCAAAGTTCCTTTGTCTACTGAGCCATCTCAAACTGTGAGAATTCTGTTTTCACTTCATTATAATATAGTAAATTGATCATATAAAAAATGGGCTTTGCTGTGAAATCTTCATAAGAAATGTACATCCATCATAACTACACCGATTAGCTTTTATTGTCCCTTTATCTCATATATTTCTTCTTCCAAATTAGTCCCTTTATCTGTAATGTCTATAAAAATTAATCTAGACTCTTCATGTATGAGGACACATGCAATATTTGTTTGAGTCTGTCTTATTGCCGTTTACATGAGGAGCGCCATTTCCATCCATTTCTTTTCCAATGGTAAAATTTTATTCTGCAGCTTAAAAATATGTCAGTGTATAGATAGATAGATAGATAGATAGATAGATAGATAGATAGATAGATAGATAGTTCACATTCTTTTTATCCTCTCAAGCTGAGAAATGCACCTAGACTGACTTCTTAGTTAGATTGTTTGTAGGTCCATGAAAGCATGGCTCTTACCCAGGATCCTCCTTCTTGATTAGCTTCCTTAGGTGTACAGATTTTAGTATGATTATATAGTATTATATGTCTAATATCCACCTATAAGTGATTCTAATATCCACTTATATGTATG
Source organism: Psammomys obesus (assembly GCF_907164565.1). NCBI lineage: Eukaryota > Metazoa > Chordata > Mammalia > Rodentia > Muridae > Psammomys > Psammomys obesus. The sequence continues at coordinate 7,475,856 of NW_026596069.1, forward strand.
TCTTTCTGCTTCTGGGATACCTTACTCAGGATGATCTTTTCTAGTTCTCACAATTTGCCTACAAATGTCATGATTTCCTTGTTTTTAATTACTGAATAGTATTCCATTGTGTAAATATATCACAATTTCTGTATCCATTCCTCAACTGAGGGGCATCTGGGTAAGATACTCGATCTTCACTCAGAAAGGCAAAGAGGATGGACATCGGAAGAGGGAGAAAACAGGGAAAAGGACAGGAACCTACCACAGAGGGCCTCTGAAAGACTCTACTCAGCCAGGTATCAAAGCAGATGCTGAGACTTATAGCCAAACTTTGGGCAGAGTGCAGGGAATTTTATGAAAGAAGGGGGAGATAGAAAGGCCTGGAGGGGACAGGAGCTCCACAAGGAGAGCAACAGCACCAAAAATTCTGAACACAGATTTTACAGAGACTGATATTCCAACCAAGGACCATCCATGGAGATAACCTTAGACCCCCTGCACAAATGTAGCTCATGGCAGTTCCATATCCAAGTTGTTTTTCCTAGTAAGGGGACAAGGAATGTCTCTGACATGAAACCAGTGACTAGCTCTTTGATCACCTCGCCCTGATGGGAGAGCATCCTTACCAGGACAAAGAGGAAGACAATGCAGCCAGTCCTGATGAGACCTGATAGACTCTGGTCAAATGGAAGGGGAGGAGGACCTCTCCTATCAGTAGACTGGGAGAGAGGTATAGGAGGAGAAGAGGGAGAAAGGGCAGGAGTGGGAGGGGCCTACAGTTGGGATACAAAGTGAATAAACTGTAATTAATAAAAAGTAAATAATTTTTTTATGAAAAGAAAACATGGCTCCATCTCTGTGGATGCTTCGGGTATTTGTTTGCCTATTTTGGACTAGTATTGCTGCAATAATTTCCATACCAACCAGAGAAAAATATTTCCTGCTTCCCCCGTCGCCATCTGTTGTTTACTCTATTGAATATAGCTATTCTTATTGGGTTAAGATGAAATTTCAGTTAATACATTCATTGTATTTATTGGCCATTTGTACTTTTTATTTTGAAATGTGTATGTTCAGGGCATTATGCTGGTTCATCCATTTAAAGAGATATTTTCCCTTTGGCTATTTTATTTCATTTTGATAAGTATTCTAGGTACTAGTGTCCTGATATATAAAATGCTGAGAGGAAAAGTCTCTTATGTTGTGTGCTTTATCTCTTCTATTTGTTTTCCTTGCTGTACAGATGCTTTCAATTACATGAAGTTATATTTACCAATTGCTATTATTATTATTCTTGAAAGATTGAAGTTCTATTCAGAAGGTCATTAACTATGCCAGTTTTAGAGTTGTCTCTCCCAGCTTCTTTTAGTGTATTCAAAGTCTCAGAAAAAAAAAATTCTGTCTTCCTTCATATTTTGAGCTAATATTTGTACAGGATTAGAACTGTAGAACTAACTTCAGACTTCTATGCAAAGATATTCCATTTTCTTGATAACAACTGTTGAAGAGGTTTTTCTTCCTCCAAGATGTCTTTTTAGGGGGTGTGGATATATTTCAGGCCTATCTGTTCTATTTCCCTCATACACATATCTGTTTGTTGAATCACTGTTTGTTTTGTTCTTCGGGCTGTTAACTTGGCTCTGTTGCAACATTTAACATCATGTCTGCGATATCTCCAGCTTTACTATTCTGGCACAGAATTGCTTTTACTCTTTGAGCTCATTTGTACTCTCATGTGAATATTGGGGCATTTGTTTAGTTCTTTGTGGATTATCACTGAGATTCTGAATGAGCTTGCATTTGAATATCTAGCTGTTGTCAGTAAAGAAGCTGTTTTCATGACAGTAATTTTTAAAATCTAAACAAATGGGTAGCCCTTCCATCCTCTGTTATTTTCTTCAAGTTCTTCAGTGTTTTATTACCCTCATTGTGAAGGTATTTAACCTGCTTTATTTGTATTGTTCCTAAATGAGAATTTTTGTCTATTTGTAGTAGAGTTGCTTTTATGATGTTACTTTCATCATGTTCAGTGTTGATGCGTAAAAAGTGTACTGTCTCTTACATAGTCATTTTGTAGCTGGCAATTTTGATGAAATTATTAGATTACCAATTGAGTCTTCAGGATCTTTAAAACATAAAATGACATTAGCTAGATGCAGGTTAATCTGAATTATTCCTTTACCATTCATAATTCTGTCAGTTTTTCTCTTCTTTAATTCTTCTAAGTTTTCAAGCCATTCTTGGTTATGCATAACGGAGATTATACATCTCTTTGTCATTCTTGGCTTGGGAAAATGGCTCATCTTATGCACCCTGCATTAAGTAAGGCATGATCCATTCAGACACGATCATCAAGACATTCAGTATGAAGGAACACTGTGGTCTGTCCAAGATTTATTTGTACCTCTATGGTAATCATGTGACTTTAGTCCTTGATTCAATTTTTCTGCAATGTTGGTTAGTTTGCATGCAATGAACCAATTTGCATCCATGGTAAAAAATCAACTTGAATATAATATGTGGTGTTCTAATTTATTGCTTGAAATTTGTTTCCTTTTCTTAGTTTCTTACCTTGCATTTTTAAGGTGCTTTATGTTTCATGTTAATTTATATTGCTGGGATTAGCTTATTTTTTGTATTTTATGGTTATCTCTTTAATCTATACTTAATTTATCTTGTGTAGAAGATAGATAATCCATTTGTTTTCATATGTAGGGGTTATTCATATCTTCTACTACAGATTATAATACATTGCTATATAAAATAGATGAAATGGTTACAGAAATAATAGTAATCCTAGTAATATGAATTTTATGGGTTAGAATAATAATCATCATTGTATCTCTATGAAGGAGTCAGAAAGCAAGTAGTTTAAAATTTTTATTCCAGATAGCCTTATCTGTCATTCTTACTCAGTTCTGCCTCTATATCTTTATAGCCACAGAATATGCAAATATCCATGAATACAGTTTTCTAAAGATGCTTTAATAATCTTCCTTGATTAACAACAAAATTTTATTTCTTGCAGTCTTTCTCATTCCTTGCTATATTTCTCATCCTTTGATATTCGTTCATTCATTTAGCATTGTGAAAACTGAAAAGGAAAGAGTAAGGACATAACCCATGTATCAATCAAGACTGAACGATGGAAATAGTACCTCTGTTCCTGCGGATGAGAATGATATTTAATAGGCCAAGGATTTGCAGAAGCGGTGACATCAGACAATAGCTCTTTACTTCTCTTCTTCTGTTTACTATTTTTTCTTGGTAATATTATGAAATTTGATCATATGTATTCATTGCAAATCCAGTAAAATTTATATAGTCACTGTTTGTTAATTAATTTTTAATTAACTTACAAAACAACTTGCTATAAAGGTCCATTTGTTTAGCTTTTGATTTTTGCAATAAAAAAGTATGCAGTTTAGTCCTTTTGTGCATATTCCTTGGTTTTAAAACAATTTTTAAAATACCATAACAATAATTCCTGAGCTTTAATGCTTTGTTCATTTGTTTTATATGTGTGAGTTTTTGCTTGCATATATGTATGTGAAGAACTGGTGACTGCAGAAGCCAGAGGAAGATGTCAGATTACCTGGCACAGGAGTTGCGGAGTATTCTGAGCCACAACTTGGGTTGTATGAATCAAATCCAGGTCCTTAGCAAGAGCGGTCAGTGCTCTTAACTGCTGAACCATATCTCCAACCTCAATTATTGTACTTTAAAGCAAAGACAACTACCAATTTTGCAGTACATAGCTATCTTTACTATGTTAGTGTGATTTTATGTTTAAATACATTCCCAAATAGAGAACTGGATACATTTTAAACACGTATCATCACTTAATTTAAGTTCTCATCTTATTGTATTTACTGCATTAATCTAATGGTGCTGTACAGTCTGCTATACTACTGTTATTACTGGTTTACTGGTCACTGCTTCATCCTTAGGAAAATTCCACCTATGTCTTTTGTCATTTGTTTTTATTGTTTTAATAAATATTTTTATTGTAATGGTATAGAGGTTTTATTAGAAGGATATTCTATTTTACCATGTATATTTTTGTATTTTATATTATTCTTTTCTACATATGTGTATTTAGTTGATTAACAGACTTGTATCCCCAAAAAGCACACCTCAGAAATGTTTTGTCTTGATTTTCTTTGTTTACCTATCTGTGAACATGTGGATGCTATTGTTATTTTTAATTATTTCTTTAATTTTTGACATAATGTAATTAACATTATTTCCCTGTTCCTCTCTCCTAACACTCCTGTGGGTATCAAATGCTTAAATAATTAATAAAAATATAATGCTGAAAAATCTGGAGAGATTAGCCATGGAGATTCCCAGAGCCAGAAGAGAAATGAGGAGGCTGTTCCTGTGGTCAGCATTCTCTGAACTAACTCTTGCTGCTTCCTGAAGCAGATGTGTTAATTGGCGCACATATATATATATATATATATATATATATATATATATATATATATATATATATATGTATGTATATGTATGTGTGTGTGTGTTTGTGGTGTGTGTGTATGTGTGTGAGTGTGTGTGTTGCTATGTATCTCTGTAACTCAGTGAAGAGCCAAGGCACTGTTAATCTCTCACCAGCACACTTAACCCAATGGGACAGGCCACCCTGCTATTACCACTCATGAACTTGGGCTTTCTGCCACAGCCTCAGTAGATAGAGTTTTGCTTGAGAAACCTAATAAAGTAAAACTGGCTAAGAAAATAATACTTGTGGATGCAAAAAGAGAAATATGGAAGCATGTAAAGAAAAAAAAATAAGATAGTTTGTAAAGAACTCAGACAATTGTTTGCAGTCACACACACTATGTATGATTAAATAAATTCCATTTCAATACAGATAATTCTGTGACAGACTTATAAAGCTTGACTGGGTAATCAAAGTGCTGAATAAGTGAAACAGGGCAATAATTTTATGAGTGCAAAACCAGCTAGTTGAATTACTCCTTGGTAAAATGTAGAAATTACAAAAACTTGCAATTAAGAAGCAAGATACCTGGGAGATAGACAGAAGACCCACTTGTGCTAGAAGGAAAGTTCCAGAATAAACAATGAAAAGACATCAAGAAGATTTAGGACAACAAAGTCTTAGGGATAGGAGAGAGAAAAGATGTAAAGACATTGGGAATAATAAAGCCACAGGGAGAATGACAATGCCAAATATTTAACTAAGAACTTTAAATGCACAGTTAAAGTATTCTAGGAGGAACATGAGCTAAAGTCCTTGAAGAGGTGAAGGAAATTCTCCCTTGGGACAGTGGAACAGCCCTGTAAGGATCTGGCTGAGCGCAAGGCCCAAGCCTTTGGTCATCTGACTGAGGACAGTCACCAGTGCCTATTGAGGTGGAACTGGAGATCAAGTCACATATGCACGTATTCACTCAGCTGTATCCTCTAAATACATACAAAAATGCGGGACAGAATGACAGTGTTGTGGAAAACCAGCACTGATTGACAGATTGCTTATAGTGTGGATCTTGAATCTAGTATCAGCTCTCCCTGCTTCGTATAAATTTTCTAGGACACAGAGTGTGCATCCTGAAGGAAAAGGTTACTTAATTTCAGATCATGAACAGTCTGGCATGCTGTGTTCCTCTCTCTGTGAAAAGGATAAATCAGACAATAGCACTGTTGTTTAACATTAAAAATTAATGGCAGTATCTAAGTACATAGGCAAAAAAGTTGGAATATAAATACACAGTGACAATATGCATAAGCATGTTTAACCATTCTTAGGTATACAGTCAACACGGTATATAGAAAGAAACTTTCCATGATGAGAAGAAAAGAAGAAATACATAAGTTGTTATCACAGTTTCTTCTTTAAGTAAGTTATGAAAATAAAGTTCATTAAAACTAAAATTTTACTAAAATTAGAAAACCTTTGCAATAAAAGACAAAGCAATTATTTCCAAATACTAGTTGTCCAAGGATTAAAAAAAAATCCATAGATATTTACAGTTAGTGCATTTAAACTCTATTCAATCAGATATGAATATGACTTGAAGAACTTTTCTAAGAAAGATATAACTGCCATGTGTAGGCATATATGCCCATTGATTGATTTTTCATTGTTAAATAGAAATTATGGAGAAAGACATTAGGTTTTAATGAATTATGCCAAGCAAAACTTCACAGAAGTATTAACAATTCCATGAAGATTTATGTGATTCTCATGATGAATATATCTTAAGTTGTGTTTGAACCATAAATTGTTTTAAGTATACACAAAGATTTAAATAAATTCTCAAACAAAGAAACCAAGCAGAGTTTACATTTTTACAAATGTTTTGCTAGAGCAAGAATAGACTTACTTTTTTCATTTTTTTTAATATTCTTATCTTATGTATTACATCCTGACTGAAATTTCCCCTCCTCCCTCTCTTCCCCCTATCTCTCCTCCAAATCCAGCTCCTTCACCTCACAACAGAAAAGAGTAGGCCTCCCAGGGACATAAACCAAACAACCTATAACAAGCTACAACAAAACTAGATGCATATCAAGGCTGGACAAGGAAGCCCAGTAGGAGGAAAAGGGTACCAAAAGTAGGCAAAAGAGTCAGTGACAGCCACTACCACCACTGTTAGGATTTCCCCAAGAACACCAAGATACTCAGCTATAACATATTTGCAGAGGACCTAGGTCAGAGGCATACAGGCTCCTTGATTTTGGCGAGTTCCCCTGAGTCCTAGTCAGTTGATTCTGTGGGCCATGTTTTCATGGTTTATCCCTGATCACTCTGGCTCCCCAATCTTTCCTTCTCCTTCTCCTCCCTTTCTCCCCCTTCCCTCTTCTCCTTTTCCTCCTCCTTCTTTTTCTCCTCCATTTATTCCTCCTTAGTAAGACTCCCTATGCTCAGCCTAATGTTTGACTGTGGTACTCTACATCTGTTCCCATCAGCTGATGGATGGTCTCTGTGGTCTTTCTGATTGTGCTAGGCTCTTGTCCTAACATGCTCTGTAGGTAGGAAAAACTGTAGGTCAAAGGTTTTGTGGCTGGGTTGATGTCCCTCTACCTCTACTTGAGGCTTTCCTTTACTGAAGAAGGCTGACTTAGGCCTTCCCATTACTAGGAATATTGGCTAGGGTTATTAGAGATTCCATGTTGTTTCTTTTGCACTAGGTTTATACATAGCACCCAAAATGCACACATTTCCAGTTGTTTCTCTCAGTATCTTCTCCCTTCATCCCCCACACCTGATCCCTCCTGTTCCCAACCCCATCCACATTCAGTCCACCTATGAAATAGAAAAGCCTTACTTTTAAAAGGATGTATGAAAAATTATTGGTTAAACCTCATAATGCGGTATTATATTTCCCAGGTAGGCCACATTGGACTTTCCCAAGAAACTGACCCATACATGTGATTATAATGACTGTACAACACCATTTAAAATACACAACATAATTGCATCACAGATGATTTATTGAATGATGAGTAAAGGTTATAAAGAACATTGAGTACTTAAAATGTATTCTGCTTCCCTAAAACCAATAATTAGAAATAAATAATAGTTTTCCCTTCTATCGTTCTTCCTTTCTTTCTTCCTTCTTTCTACATTCTTTCCTTTCATACCAACATTTCATTTTTTATACTCCCTGAATTACCTCTTTGCTGCTATGGCCTTAACCCTAATCTTTATCTGAAGGATGCAGACTCAATTTCACAGAAGATTTATACAAATTAAGGAGGACTGATGCTTGCCATTATTAGTATAATTCCTTTGGAAATGTCTTCTTTTCTTCATGCTTCGTCACGTGTAGTACATGACAGGCATTTGCACTGTAGGACCATGGTGTCACCAACAGATGGTACAGCAATGTTCTTGGGCGTGAGGGATAGTCTCCTAACAAAGAGGTTCATGCTGTCTCCAGCTCACTTAACCACAGAGGTCTGTACTCAACTGTTACTCTTCCCTTTCATTTTCTCCTGGACAGCACAGATTGCAGAATTCCAGAATTCCATGGTCTTCTGCTCAGTCAATGATCAACATTAGGTAATGTGATCTCCTTGAATGTATTGTGGTTATGGCTTTGGAAAGTAAGTCACAGTAGCTGCTTATCTCAATTGCCTCTGCCTCTGGTGACTTAACATCCTCAGGAGATGTGTTTATAACTCCCAGAATTGTTATGTGTTTTTTTTTTTTAAACTAGAGTATGAGTCCTGGTTCAAGTTGTGATTCACAGCAACAATTATGATGAAGAATCGGATAAAATACTTGAGGGTGAGTGAGTGACAGGAGGATTCTATTGTAATTTTGAGTGAAACGATGTAGGGTTAATATTTCTTTTTTTTTTTTACACTTTTTTTTAATTTTATTTTTCTCATTAGTTACATTTTGTTAATTCTGTATCCTTCATTCCCTCCCCAGTCCCACCCTCCCTCCCTCATCTCCTCCCTGCCCCTTTCCAAGTCCACTGATAGGGGAGGACCTCCTCCCCTTTCATATGACTCCATTTTGTCTGGTATTTTCAGGACTAGCTGCAAAGTCCTCCTCTGTGGCCTAACAGTACTGCTCCTCCCTTGGGAGGTGGGGAGGTCAAAGAGCCAGTCATTGAGTTCCTGTTAGAAATAGTCCTTGTTCCCCTTACTATGGGAAACCAATTGATTACTGAGCTATCACGGGTCACATCCGAGCAGAGGTTCTAGGTTTTATCCTCTCATGGTCTTTGGTTGAGTGTCCATCTCAGAAAAGACCCTGTGCCCAGATATGTTTGGTCCTTGTGGAGCTCCTATCCTTTCCACATCAAACTCCCCTTCTTTCATATGATTCCCTGAACTCTGCTGAGGGTTTGGTTATGAGTCTTAGTATCTACTTTGGAACACTGCTAGGTAGAGTCTTTCAGATGCCTTCTGCGGTAGACTCCTGTCATACGTTCAATGCATATCCCATTTGTCTTTCTAAATAAGGATTGATCATCATACCCCGTGTCTGCTTTCTTGATTATCTTCTTTAGGTGTATAGATTTCATTATGTTTATCATATCTTTTAGGTCTATATAAGCAAGTATATTCCATGTTTGTCTTTCTCCTTCTGGGATACTTCACTCAGAATGATCTTTTCTAGATCCCACCATTTGCCTGCAAATTTCATGATTTCCTCTTTTTTGATTGCTGAGTAGTATTCCATTGTGTAAAAATATTTCTTAAAGTGCTTTAAACACAGTTGTTCAGCATGGATAGGCCAGGTACTGTGTAGACAAAGTATTTTCCATAATTGGGACATATTCTTCATATAACTGATGCTTTTACAAGTCCTTCCATAGTATGTATTCTCTCTCTCTCTCTCTCTCTTCCTCTCTATCTATTTGACAGCCACCCAAGACAGGACCCTGTATGCAGACTAGGCTACCTTCAAACCGAGCCTTATGCCCAAATCCTAGGATCACAGGTATGTAACAGTACCGGGCTTATCAATCATTTGCATTTTATAAATAATTGGCCCTTCTGTATTTAGTCACAGTCTCCTGAGAAGTACTAAAGAATTTATTAAAGGTTCCCTCACAGAGTTTAGAGGACTAGGATACAATTAGCCATGTCAGGATGCAGTAAGCAGACTTTTAAAAGGCTATGTCAACCTTCAGTTCAAGATCGGGAAGCAACAATCGTAACACATCCACAATAAAATTGCATTCAGCACAGGGGTACTGCTATTTTTAGTGTTTTTAATGACAGAAATGATCATTTGCATGGCTGATATAACAGGGGAAGATTCTCATCATCACACGGCCAGCCTCTTGCTATTCATGAAGGTTAAATGACAATTGAGATACAAATGAAGATTCCTGGCTATCTTAGTTAGGGTTCCTACTCCTGTGATGAAACATCATGACAAGAAGCAAGTTGGTGAGGAAAGGTTTATTTGGCTAACTCTTCAACATCATTTTTCATCATTGAAGGACGTCAGGACAAGAACTCAAATAAGTTTTTGTTGTTTTTGTTTGTTTGTTTGTTTGTTTTCTAATTTTTTTTTTTTTTTTTTTTTTTTGTGAGACGGGTTTTCTCTTTATACCCTTGACTGTCCTGGAACCACTTTGTAGACCAAACTGGCCTCACAGTGATCCGCAAGCCTCTGCCTTTCTTAGTGCTGGAATTAGAGGCATGTGCCTCTAATTTAGATCTGTGCTCTAATTTATTTATGTATATGAGTATCATATTTACATGTACACCTGCATGTGGGAAGAAGGCATCAGATCCTATTACAGATGGTTGTGGGCTACTATGTGGTTGCTGGGAATTGAACTCAGAACCTCTGGAAGAGCAAACAGTGCACTGAGCCATCTCTCCAGTCTGGAGGTTCCCTCCTCTTAAATGTCAAATTGACATAAAATTATCCAGCAAACTGACCTAGGTTGAATCAAGTACAAAGATCCAAAGGCTTGCTTAGTACAGTTCTGTGCAATGAGTTATATACTCTTAACTTGGTTCCCTTTTTATCTTGCCATCTCTCTAAATTAAAAACAAATGTATAAAAGAAAAGTATGTTTCTTTAAAATGAAGTTAATAATAATAATAATAATAACAATAATAATAATAATAATAATAATAATAATAATAATTCACGGCTATCACTGAGTTGTGAGTTATAGTACCAATGCATCAAGAATCTGTTTTGAGACCTGATAAGCTAGGGTCATATGAAAAGGGAGGAGGACCTCCCCTATCGGTGGACTTGGAGAGGGGCATGGGAGGAGGTAAGGGAGGGAGGGTGGAATTGGGAGGGAATGAAGGAGAGGGCTACAACTGGGATACAAAATGAATAAACTGTAATTAATATAAAAAATAAAAATTTAATAATAAAAAAGAGATTGTTTTAAAGTTTTTCTTGCCCTCTGTCAGGCACAGGGTTAGAACATGACCTGTATTTTGACTGTATTTATGCAAAACCTTACTAGCAGCAAGTGGTGGAAACATTTCCAGTGCTTACCTTTTGTGCAAGGGTAATCCAAGCTCAGGCATTGCTTAGAACATCATAAAGAGACAACATAGAGCCTTCACCTACCCATCCTTGCAGAGAGGAGTTTCTTGCATCGGTACATTGTGTGCTCTTAATTTCTATTCAACTTTGGAATGCTTTGGGAACGTTTTAATTATAGATTTGCTTTTTTGGTGATGTTTTTCTTGGACAAACAATGAAATTAGTTTGCATTAGATGAGTAAACAGGAAGTGGCCACAAGGGCAGACCTTGCTTGGCATTACATTTTTTGTTGTTGCAGATAAAACCCATGTGCACAAATGAGAGCTGATACTGCACAAATAAATGAGGATTATAAGTGTAACATGTTCAGGGAAGGTACACTTGTCAGACAGGGACATGAGGAGGAAGAACGAAAAAAAAGGTAGAAGCAATGAAAGTTATCAGCATCTCCCTTGATATTTCTGGGAAGACTTTGCTACACGGGGGAGAAACAGAAGTTGTCATCCAGCTGACCACTCTTTTTCCCATCATCAGAAAATAAAAGAAAGACCCACAGGAGCGAGGCTTTTAATAAGGCTGGACACCAGAGGATCTAAGAATTTTTGTATTACTAAGATTTGCTGCTGTCAGAAGCCTATGATCTGAGCTTTAATTTGGCAGCTGGGTATCTTCCTGATTTTGTTCCTTGAAGGAATATAAGCCACCAAACATCTAGTAATTAGAGAAGCTCGGGGACTCACTAGGCATGCTGGGTAGTCTCGGACAGGATTCTAAAAGTTGGAAATTTGGAGCAATGAGGATTTCCATCAGAAGTTTCAAAAAATGAATATGAAAGAATGCCTTAGTGTATAGAAGAGGAAGCCTGGAGTAAAGATCATGAGAGATGTCCCAGCATTCCTCATGCCAACGTCTATATGAGAACTAAGCTTTCCCACTGTGACTGCAATTCCATGTCTATCTATCACATGCCATACCAATTAAGGATTTTATAAAGCTAATGAATTCCTCCACCATCTTCCCAAATGTCATAAGACAGAAAACTAGAAATCATTATTAAGTATGTTCAATCTCTCTGAATGTTTTGTCCTTTTCAGCTAATCCAGCTAGTAAAATTAAAGAACTAACTCAGTGGAAGAGTTCATGGGAGGAAAATGATTACAGAACTGAGGCTTGCGTTACACGAACACACAGTAGTGCTGATAACTTTCCCTGTCACATGTCCACCCTCCTCTATTTTTTTCAATTTGCATTTTTAAAAATTGATATCTCAGTTGAAGACTCCTTATGTAAGCCTAGAGCCTTGCTATCATTTTGGTAATATTTTTTTCTGTGTAGGATACTCCTCCCACCCCCACCCCTTGTTCACTATATACCAGACATATGAAATTTTATCCCATTAAGTTCCATCTCCAGAAAGAGAGTATTGTGATGGAATAAGTCGATTGGGCCAAAGCTGACACATGTACAGCAGAGTCCCATGTGCCAGAAAACTTCTGGTTTCCTCCTAGGTAGGCTCTTGACAGCAGGCATAATCCATGTCTGCTACAAAGCCAAATAGATTTCTTCTGCCAACGAGGCTGGGTGAAGAAGTAAAAGGATAAGGACTGGAAAGGAAGACAAGAGAACTGAGTTCTAAAATAGCTCTGTTCGCTAGCTGGGGAATTCTGGGTAAATGACTGAATCTCATTAGTTCCCACTTTCCTCACAACTAAGGGACATTCTGTCCACCATCCCTATTTCAAAACATACATGTGTTTGTGGATGGTGAAATCCTTCATAAAGCTGTGCAATTAATATTATGAACATAGTAATAAATTTAGTTTTTTATGGTGTTGAAAGGATCTGAGTTAAATATCACTTTTCTGTATTCAGCAAACTGGGAATCTAATAAATATGGAGAGAAATGACTTTCTGTGAGTGTCCTTGATGTTCGACAAAATGGAAAAAATGAAACCGAATAGATTAGTTTTAAAATACTATATGCTGACACAGAGATGAGATTCTAAATCTATTTTCCACTTTTTAGCTGAAAATGCTTTACCTGCCAAAATTGGTTTTGGTCAAGGCTTCAAAAACTTCCCAAACAGTAATTATTGTAGGAAAATAAATAGGAAACCAGGCAAATAGGCAAGGGGCATAGTTTCCATCTATTAGCAAATGAAGAAAGACATTCCAAGGGATATTGTAGACCAATGGTAACAGCCCCAAACTTGACATGGATTCTTTTGTTTTAAAAGAAGTAATAATATTTTGTTTTTTTTTTTCTAATCCATAAGTTACTCTGTCAAGTATTATGGTAAATGCAAGAAAGATAAAACTAAACTCGGTAATTGAAGATGCTTATAACCCAGACATGTACATACTATATACTTAAAAGTTGACTAGAAATGGAAACTGGGAAGTTTAGTAAATCTGTATGTGAAATGATGATGACCTCATTAGAAGAAAGGTTGTTTTGGTTCATCTTCACATACAAAATGATCAGGCTATTGTGCCAATTGTAGCAGCATGTACTAATCCCTGGATCTCTTTCTCTCTTGATCTAATTAATGGAACATCATCAAGTTATACAATTCTAGGATTCAAAACAACAATGAGTGTGGAATCACTCTTGTGATATGAGTACACAGAGGCTGAGACAGAACTCTAGTTTGAAGCTTTCCTGGGATTTGGGAAGTACCCTCCTTTAACAAACAAATAAACAAACTTTTAAGGAATAAATTCTGTGGTGCTAAGTCTAATGGACAGTGTTGACAAAGCCGTTGTTTTATTAGATAAAGAATCAAAGAAGAACTACCAATGACCTTACTCCCTCATGACTAAATCATGTGGAAAAGCAAAATAATTTTCAGTACTTAGATGACACGGTTGGTGAATCACTATTTGAGGAATACAAATATCCAATGACAAAATAAAGTGGGAAGTACAGAAAATAAGACCAGAAATTAGAGTTCTTGCCTGACTAACTTAGGGGTCTGGGTTTCTGTGGTACACGCTAAACAACAATGATACTTGCTATTCTTTGTAATACTTCCCTGTCGGGTCCACTGCCTCTCACATCTCCACAGGTATACGGATACAGATTGTTCCCAAGTGCGTGTCTTCAATGGAGATCTTTCCCAAAATTAGGCAGCCTGTGCTGGGCTGTTCAAAACACACATGAACCACACACACAGATGTGGAACAAGAATGGAATATCTTTATTTCAACGAACTCAAAATTTAGTTGGTTTTACACAAAGTGTCATAGGTTAAATTGTACAATTGCATTAGGTAGTAAGGCAGTTTCTCAGTTTGTGTTTGAGTGTGAGAAAAAAAGTTGATGAGTGGAAACACAAAAAAGAAAGGAATGCATGGAAGGAACAAGAACAAATGACTTGTCAGTGAACTCTGACTGAATCTTACTTCTTGTTAGCTGGTAGCCTGGCACCAAAAGTTGAGATGTATCTGAAATGCTCACATGGATATGGTATAAATAAACAAATAAAAATTGGCTAAGAATCAAAGGCTGTAGTTGAGGGAGAAATAGTAAATAATAATAATAATAATAATAATAATAATAATAATTATTATTATTATTATTATTATTATTATTTTAAAAATATTTTAAAAAATAATATCTAAGTATTCTAAACTTCCCAAAACCTCCTCCAGGGTCTAGCCTTATGAGCACCCTGAACTCCTCATCCACACGTTTTCTACAGCTCACCAGATCTAGTTTGATCTCACAGCCAGTGCCTGTCCTAGTCTAACCAACTCCTTCTCTAGGCTACCACCAGGTCCTGACCTATCTGTAACTATTCACAAGTCATTTGTCATTGTCATGTGCCATTCCCACTCAACACAGTACTCAGACATCCCATATGATCTCTAGGTTCTAACTCAATGGGTTTCTCTGACCTCCTCATCCATGCTTTTTTCACAACCCACAAGTTCTAGTCTAGGTCCCAGAACCACGGCACCAGCCTCCTCTGCACGTGTCCCAATGGAAATCTAGAATTCAGCCAAGATCATTGGTGCGTGTCTCCTAGCCACAAAACTCTACAAGGCCATTTGCAAACTTCCATCCAGCCAGATCTAACCCACACTTCTGATGTGGATCTGAGAACACATCCAGTACACCAGCCCAGTCAACTCTCTCCATCTGACTTCAATTACATAGATCACCCCATACATCTGGACCTACACTGGCCACTCATCCTTTGTTCTTCCCTTATCTTATCTGTCCAGGAGAGACTCAGAACTACCAAAAGAAGTTCACATGCTCAATATGATCACAAAAATATGGACAATAGGAAAGATCAAGTCTATATCTTCTCTCCCAAACCTACCCACCCTATAGAAATGTTTGCCAATGAGAATGTTAGAGATGAATTCCGGGACACTGAATTGAAAAGAACAATCATAAAATTTACCAAAGAATTCAAGGATTTTAAAGAAGACTCAGAGAAACAGGTGAATTAAATAAAGGAAAAAAGAAGAAGAACAAAGGCCTGAATCATATTCAATAAAACAAAAACACAAGAATGTTGTAAGTTGTGAGGATAATTCAAGACATGAGAATGAAATCTAATAAGAATATAGAAACATTGAAGAGGACTCAAGCTGAAATAACATGGAATTGAAAAACCCAATATCACAAGCAGAAAATCTGAAGGAAAGCCTTACAGGAAGAATGAATCAAGCAGAATTTCTGATAGACTATTAAGATTAGAAGATGAAGCAGAAAATCTAGACAAATAAGCAATAAACATGAACAGTTAAAAATCATAGGAAAGGAACATATAGGAAATGTGAAATACCATGAAAATAAAATCAAAGCTTCAAATTATAGACATAAATAAAGTAGAAAAATCTCAAGTCAATGGCATAGACCAGATCTTCAATAAAATTGTGAGGGAAATTTTCCCCAAACTAAGAAAAGACACACCCAAACAAATACAAGAAACATAACACCTAGTAGATGAACAAGAAAAAAAAAATCTCCATGGCAAAGCACAGTTAAAGCACTAAGATTACAAAACAAACAAAAAAAATATATAGAAAGCTTCAAGAGAAAAATGGAAAGTCGCATATAAAGAGAAACCCATCAGAATAATGGTTGATGTCTCGGCAGATACCTTAAAAGGCAGAACGGCCTAAAGAAATTAATTACAAGTCCTAAAATAAAACTATGACAGCCAACCTAGGATAAAACACCTGGCAAAACTATTTGCCATGATTCAAGGAGAAGGAAAAACTTTCTATGATATAAATAGCCTAAGACAATTTTTGTCCAATAATCAAACAAAAAGAAAATATGTATTATTTTGGGTTGAGGAGAAATATGAGCATGACAGAGAAACAGTAAGAAGAAATATAAATTCATAATAATCATAACACAAAATATTATTGAGAACACAAACACAACCACCAAAATTCAACACAGATATTTCAGTAATAACTGTAGTTATCAAGGGCCCCAGTTCTCCAATCAAGAGAGACAAATTGATGGGTCTGCATGCTTCAAGAAACAGTATCCATCTATCTTTTATCTGAACACATATTAGTTTTATAGGTAGACATCGCATTACAGTGAAATAATAGAGCAAAGTACTACAGCTAAATGGAACCAGGAAGCAATCAGGGATTTTTATCCTAATATCTGACAAAAGAGACCATTAACTGAAATTAATCAAAGGAAGTAAGGAGGGACAGTTCATTCTAAATAAGGAAACAGTTAACAAAGAAGGCATTATTATAATATATATGATATACTTTTTAGCAATGCAAAATATTTAATCTCTGTAATAAACCTCATGCTCACATTCTCATTTATTTGATGACCTTCACAAACTGTCAAAATAGCACAAGCCAGTGGTACAACAGAAACCATGATACTTTAACCCGGCAGTCTTGAAAACTATAGTGGCCTAGTTTTTGCCATGGATGACATGCAGGGGAGGTCTTTTCTATTTTAGGCCTCAACTATAGCTGCTCAGAGGAAAAACAATGCTCTAGGACTCCTGAGGTCTTCTTATATATACATACATACACACATATGTATATATATGTACATATATAAACTCCGGAGAACCTAATTTTCTAAATGAATTACTATTGAATTTAAACATAAATCTATTAATAATTGGTGATTTCAATATTCTGCTTTCTCCATAGACAGGACAAAAATAAACAGAGAAACATCAGAATTAATTAGCATCATACAATCAAATAGATTAAATATATATCTACAGAATATCAAATCCAATTTTCAAATAACTCACATTCAACTCAACAGCAAAGGGAAACATTTCTAAAATAGACCACATCCTGGGATACAAAAGAAGTCCTTATAAATCCAAAAAGAATGAAGTCACTTATCTCACTATAACACAATATAACTTAAAATTGACATAAGAAAAAAATATCCTCCAGTAAATACACAAATTCATGGAGATTAAACAGCTCATTACTGTGTAATTAAAAGGTCAAAGAAGAACTCAAGAAAGAAACAAAAAATTTTCTGGAACTAAATGAAAGTAAAAACTTAACACATACAAAAAGAAACAGACACACACGATAACAGAACAAAACAAACAAACAAAAAACTCTGAAAATTGAAATCATTCCTACAGAAGAAAGCTTTAGCTTTAAGTGACTATATTAAAACAACAGAAACAGCACAAATAAACTGCTTTATGATGCAACTCAAAAGGTTGAAAAAACAAGAGCAAACCGAATTCTAGTAATAAATAATAAAAAAACAAAAACAAACAAACAACCCCACCACCAACCACAAAAAAACAGCAAATCTAAGAACTGCCTCTTTGAGAAGATAGACAGATTGACAGAAACTTGGCCCCAGTAATCAAGCTGTAATACATAAAAGAAGTGAGTAAATTTCTAGTGTCAGCCAAATCACCATTTTTTTGGCACCGACACAAGTGCTATTTATATACTTTTAATATTTTATTTTACAATTCACTTTTTATTCTGATTGTAGCCCCCTCCCTCATTCTCCTCTCAGTCCCATGCTCCATCCCTCTTCTCCCCAACCTCTTCCTTAGTCCACTAAAATGGAGAGTTCTCCTCCCATACTATCTGACCCTAGTCTATCAAGTTTCATCAGGACTGCCTGGATCCTCTTCCTCTGTGGGCTGACAAGGTCTTCCCACCAGGGGGAAGTGATCAAAGAGTGCTCAATGGAATTATGGACAGAGACAGCCCTTGTTCCCCTTACTAGGGTACTCATGTGGAGAGAGAGCTGACAATGGGCTACATCTAAGCAGTGGGTCTAGGTCCTCTCCGTGCATGGTCCTTGGTTAATGCATGAGTCTCTGCAGGCCACCCTGGGCACAGATTTGTTGACTTTCTTGGTCTTCTTGTGGTGCTCCTGTCCCCTCTGCATCTTTCTATTCCTTCCTTTTTCCATAAGACTCCCTGTGCTCTGTCCAAAGTTGGCTGTGTGTCTCTGCATCTGCTGCCATCCCCTGCTGGGTGAGGTCTTTCTGAGGACGTTTGTGGTAGGCTCCTGTCCTGTTCCCTTTCTTCCACCACTTCTGGTGTCTATCCTGTTTGCCCTTCTGAATAAGAAATAAGCATCCTCTCTTGAGTCCTCCTTATTGCTTAGGTTCTTTAGGATTATAGATTTTAGAATGTTTATCTTATATTATATGGCTAATATTTTCTTATAAGTGAGTATATATCAGTGTATCTTCTGGGTTATCTAACTCAGGATGATCTTTTCTAGTTTTATACATTTGCCTATAAATTTCATTATTTCCTTGTTTTTAATAGCTGAGTAGTATTCTATTGTGTAAATGTAGCACAATTTCTGTATCCATTCTTCAATTAAGAGGCACATGGGTTGTTTCCAGATTCTGGCTCTTAAGAATAAAGCTGTTATGAACATAGTTGAGCAAGTGTCCTTGTTGTATGGCAGAGTGTTGTTGGGTATATATATCCAGGAGAGGTTTAGCTGGGTCTTGAGGTAAAGTTATTCCAAATTTTGTAAGAAAATGCCAGATAGATTTCCAAACTGGTTGTAGAAGTTTATATTCCCACCAGCAATGGAGGAGTGTTTCCTTTTCTCCACACACATGCCAGCAAGTGTTATCTCTTGAGATTTTGATCTTAGCTATTTTGATGGGTGTAAGATAGAATCTCAGAGTCCTTTTGATTTGCATTCCGTTGATGATTAAGGAAGTTGAGCATTTCTTTTAGTGTTTCTTCCCCATTCATTGTTTTTCTGTTGGGAATTCTCTGTTGGGAATTCCATGTTTTTAAATTGGATTATTTGGTTGGTTGGTGTTTAATTTCTTGAGTTCATTATATATTCTGGATTTTAGTCCTCTGTCAGATGTAGGGTTGGAGAAGATCTTTTCCCAGTCTGTAGGTTGTCATTTGTTTCTATTTGCCTTGTCTTTTGTTTATAGAAGCTTTTCAGTTTCATGAGGTCCCATTTATTAATTGTTGATCTTAGAGCCTGAGCAGTTGGTGTTCTGTTCAGGAAGTTGTTTCTTGTGTCAATGAGATCAAAGCACTTCCCCACTTTTTCTTCTAACTGATTTTAGTGTATCTGGTTTTATGGTGAGGTCTTTGATCCACTTGGACTTTAGTTTTGTGCAGGGTGATAAATATGGATCAATTTGCATTTTTCTACATGTAGATATCCAGTTAGACCAGCACTATTTATTGAAGATGCTATCTTTTTTCAGTTGTATGGTTTTGGCTTCTTTGTCAAAAATCAGATATCTGTACATATGTGGGTTTATTTCTGGGTCTTCTATTGAATTCCAGTGATCCACCAGTCTGTTTCCATGCCAGTACCATGTAAGTTTTATTACTGTTACTCTATAGTACAACTTGAGATCGGGGAAGGAGATATTTCCAGAAAATCTTTTATTGTACAGGACTGTTTTAGCCATTCTAGGTTTTTTCTGCTTTTTCTTATGAATTTGAGAATTAGTCTTTCAAAAGAATTATGTTGGTATTTTGATGGAGATTGCATTGAATCTGTAGATTGCTTTTGGTAAGATGGCTATTTTTACTGTGTTAATCCTATCAATCCCTGAGCATGGGAGATGTTCCAACTTTAATTTCTTTCTTCAGAGACTTGAAGTTTTTTTTTTTTTTTCCCAAACAAGTCTTTCACTTGCTTGATTAGAGTTATAAGCAACTCTGTTTTTTGTAGCTATTATGATCAGTGTTGTTTCGCTAATTTCTTTTTCAGTCCATTTGTCTTTTGTATACAGGAGGGCTACTGATTTTTTTGAGATAATTTTGCATCCAGTCACTTTGCTGAAGGTGTTTATCAACTGTGGGATTTATCTGGTAGAATTTTTTGGGGTCATTCATGTATCAGACCACCAAAATTACATTCAAAAGTCACACAACTTAAATAGACACACAACAAATAAAGAAATTGAAATAGTAATGAAAACATTCCAAAAAGAAATGTCCATGGCCAAACATGTTCACTGTAAAATACTAAGAGATTATTTGCAATGCTACTTAAACTATTTAAAAGAAGAAGAAGACGAAGAAGAAGAAGAAGAAGAAGAAGAAGAAGAAGAAGAAGAAGAAGA
>NW_026596069.1:7496370-7497279 GCF_907164565.1 Psammomys obesus
AAGAAGAAGAAGAAGAAGAAGAAGAAGAAGAAGAAGAAGAAGAAGAAACAGAAGGAGCATTAACAATTTTCTTCTATTAAGTCTGTATCACTAATACTTAAACTGGATACATACACAAAAAAACACACTCACAAAAGAAAACTATAGGCCAATATACATGATGAACATGACTCCAAAATTCTCAGTAAATTATTGGCATGCAAAGTAAAGACATACATTAAAAATATATACACCATAGTCAACTTGGCTTTATTCTTGAAATTCAGGGATAGTACTACATAGTAAAATTTATAATATATATATATAATTTGTATATAAATTTATATGTTTTTATTTTTATTTATATATTTTATATTTATAATTATATAAATATTTTATATTTATATATTTATTTATATAAAAATATATATACAGTGTAAATAGGCAGACAATGTGCATGATAAGGGAAACTTTACTGAAGTAAAGAAATATTTAAATAATAATAAGCATGGTTATAACTTAAAACAAGTTTTACCTTATTCCCCCTTATGATTTTAAGGAGGGATTTATCAAGTGTTACATATCATTTAGAGCTGTCCTTGGAAAAATTAAGAAAGGAAGGAACACAATGACATAAAAAAATGTTAGACCCCAAATGTGTTAAAGCCACATTCTTTTTGAAGTTCATTCCAAGTTTATATAACCACACTCACACAACAAACAAGAGGCATTGCCTCTTTTGGTTTTGTCTGTAGAGAAATAATTTATAATTTAGACTGTAGAAGTCCACATCTGTAGGAATTTAACCATTATATTCAGTGTCCTGTGTCTTTTTCCTTTATTTAAATGAAACCTGTCATGACATCTCTGGAAATCAATACCATAGATAGATAGATAGATAGATAGATAGATAGATAGATAGATAGATAG
>NW_026596069.1:7497289-7506417 GCF_907164565.1 Psammomys obesus
TAGATAGATAGATAGATAGATAGATAGATAGATAGATAGATAGATAGGTGAGACATCTATGCATATGGTATAGATATATAGATATAATTATACTATAATGTAAATATAGATATAGATATATATAGATGATATATATATATACCATATTTATATATAATCCAATTTTTAATGTTCTGTTTTCTTTGATGCTCATATACTGCCTGTGGGCTTCCATAACTCACTATATCTGTCTTGTAATTACCTGAATGCAGCTTCACAAAAAGTAAATCCTCTGAGTGACCTTAAGTTTTATAGAACTAGAAGCCAGCTGACCCACCTTCTCCTTGGAAGTCGAGAAAGATAACATACAGAAAAACAACAGGGTCATCTTTTTTTCAGTCCAATCTCAGGATAAAAGCCTGTGTTGAGAAATTTAATATTTTGACAAGAAAAAAAATCTCATTTAAGTATGGCGGGTGATGCAAGTTTGTGTGGTTTTTGTTTTGTTTTGTTTTGTTTAGTATACATTAGGGTTTATTGTTTCAGCCAGGTACAAAAATAATCTGGAGCCATTATTTCTGGCAGTGGGGAATTCAATGAATGAACACTTTGACACATTTTTTCAAAATAGTTGCACATCTTAATCTTTTTTAACCATATTTCTTTCCCACAGAGTAACTCTTTGGAGTTTCAGGAAGTTTTTTGTGATCTCTGACATATTCATTTTGCAGGTGGGAGTTCTTCTTTTTGTTTTAAGAAGCAAAGACTTTTGTTGTATTGCAAATGAAAGGTATATTCATTTATAAAACTTGAATGAGCAAAAATGTTTCTTTTCAAGCTCCTTGTTGTACTGTATGATGAATCACACACATATTATAGTTTATTTATATTTACCTACCTTGAACATGTGACCTTTTCCTGTGATATTAAAATAATACTGAAAAATGCTTTTAAAACAAATATTTTTAACTTTGAAAATATACAAACAAACTTAACAATTATTTGTAACATATATGGAATTGTTCCTAATTGGAGTAAAGTAATAATCTCTTAAACAGTAATATACTGTTGAGATTTCTTAGGAATAAACAAAATTCTAGATGCTAGAATCAATGGCTTTGAGCCCTAAAATAATTGATCTAATGACCTGAGGTGAAGAGTCACCAGAAACAGCCATAAAGGTGTTGCCTGTTCAAAACCATAGTTTAGGGTAGAAGCTCCTAGAAAACACCAGCTAAGAATGGCCCACAAGAAAGGCTATTTCCAAAGACCACGGGAGGTTAATCTTTTCCTCTTTTCACCTCCACATACAAAGTTAAGACTTGAAATTTGGCTTCCTAAGACAAATGATGAAGCAAACATATTCAGCAGGTGAAAATACATAGATTCTGGCATCAATATACAAAACCTGGGAGAGCACAGTCAAAACCTAGGTGTTCCTGCTCTTCACTGAAATTGATTTTAAACAAAAATTAATCAAAACAAAAGAGCCATTGTACAGTAGGTCATAATGATGCTATAATATTCCATAGCTTTCAACTTCTATTTATTAGTGAATAGTCATTGGACAAGACACTGGGTTTCATTGTGACATTTTTATCCCTGTGTATTGTATACTTTGATCATAGTTACCCTCCTCTCCTGTCTGATGTGCCTTTCCCTCCTATCATCCTCTGTCATTCCTTAAATACTCTCATTTTATGTTTGTGACCTTCTAAAAATCTGCATTGTATATATCAGAGGAAATACGCAAATGTGTCTATGTGGCTTATTTCAACAGGATGATGTTTCCAAGTATACATCTAGAGACATGGAATCTAGTTCTGTGTAAGAAAAACTTGACATCCTTCTCAGTGTGACTTATTTCACTTAACATGAGCTCCATACATATTTTTTTTCTACAGACTACATGAATTTTTCTTATTATTGAATGAAACATCTTGAGTACTTATGCCAAGTTTTACTCTTATTTTTCTGTTGGCAGACTTCCACACTGGATGTTGTGAACCATGGCACAGTACATTTGGATGTACAGGTATTTCTGTTGTGGGCCATTTAGATGATTTGGAGTACATAACAAGGAGTGCTACATTACTCTTTAGGCTTTGAGGAAACAATATACCATTTTCTCTACTTGCTGTATTTTACACACAATTTGTTTTTGGTGTACAAGATCTCTTGAGCTATCCTTGCATCATCACCAACATTTGGTTTTCTCTTTATGGTTTCATTCTGGATGTTGTGGGGTGGAATTTCAGTGAAGTTTTATTGTATCACAAAACAGGTAAGCAACACTAAGAAGAGAATGGAAGAAAATTTGTTTCCAACTCTGCATTTTATAGAGGGATTAAGATCCAGAATATATATTCTGTGTGTGTGATGGGAAGTAGAATAATAGGATTCCCTGTTCCCAGGGAGTAGCCATATGCTGATGTTCATGTAGCCAGTACTTATTGGACTTAGCTGATCATATTAAAACCTAGACATGAAGTTGGAAAGAGAATGAATTAGGTAGGAGTTGAAAGGATTAAATGGAAGGCAGATCTGACCATATTTCATATAAACACATATAAAAATTTCAAGAATAAAGGTTTTCCTTTAAATCTCATAAATAAAACACAAACATACACAAACACACATCAGAATATTTCAATAAATAAATGGGCAACTCTTTTTAATGAACAGTACTCAAAATCATAAATACAGTTAACCAACAAATACATCAGAATAAGAGTTCAACATCCTTCCCACTCAGGAAGATAACTGCTGTATCTGCAATATATGAGGGGTCAAAATCAGTATTCAAGAGAACTGCTTATGTGTAATCTTAGGAGTAGGTATTATATTTTATAGAAATCCTATCCAATGTTAACTCAGATAATCTGAATTCATTTACAGTTTGCTTTGTTTTGATTTATTTTGGTGAGTTTAGGCTATCCTGAATCAGACTGAAGATACCCTCTCCTATACCCTCAGTGCATTTAAATTGTACAATTTTATAGATAAAGAATGATATGCTTTCAAACATACGTATTGAACTTTCATCTATTGAACTTAAAGTTCAATAGTTTTAATTTCATTTCTTCATCTTTTATGTTGGTCCTGTTTTATATATTGGTAGTGACATCGTAGTATGCTTATTTTAAATCATTTAGCTTCTGTAAGTATTTACTCTTAAGGCCTTTATTTAGTGTTCTTAGGTGTATTTCACAATATTAACAGAATTAATTTTAATTTTATTTCATTTGAAGTATGCTTAACCTTTTTGTGATTTCTTATTTCTTTCATTATTTATGGCATTATGATCTAAACAATATATCGTATGTTGAATATATTTCCCACAAATATCCTTTGTCACCAC
Source organism: Psammomys obesus (assembly GCF_907164565.1). Lineage (NCBI taxonomy): Eukaryota > Metazoa > Chordata > Mammalia > Rodentia > Muridae > Psammomys > Psammomys obesus. Next base: position 7,500,630 of record NW_026596069.1, read on the forward strand.
TCACCTCCACATTAGTTCCCTCTGTCCTATAGACATTGTCACTTCTACTTTCATGTCATGTATGTACATATGATTAAATGTTAATACAAAATCCGAGACTCACATGAGATAAGACATACATTATCTCTCCCTGTGAGAATCACTTAATTTGCTTCCAGTAATTATCTTCAGTAGCATTAATTTTCCTGAAAACAACATGACTTCTTAATTTAGAGCTACAAATTTCAATTTTGTATGTAAGTCATATTTTCTTTATGATTTTCCTACACATTACATGCTGGAAGTTTTGTGCTTGATTTTGAAATATTTTAATGAATAATATGTTATAAATTATACCTCATACAATTGTATTGTGCTTAGTGGAATGTTTTGGCAGACACAGACAAGTGAACTGAGGGTGATATTTTTATCAACAATGTGCCTAGGTTTAGTACTACTCATTACAGGGAACGTTGTGTAAAGAGGTTAATATAACAATAATGAGCTGTAATTTCCTACTTTCTTTCAGTATGGTTTTGTGTGCATTAAAATTTTATCTCATACATACATGAAAAGAATTGTTATAACTCTGTTTGATATTATAATTTTTTTAAAATTTCCTGTAACTAGTTGTGATAGAGGCAAACAAATAAATGCTTCATAAGAATAGAATGTATTTTCTCCTTCATCATTTTCTAAAGCCTGTCTTTATTTCAAAGAATTTGTTCATAGGCTGTCTAAAGTTGGATCTGACTTTTAGATCATGTATGGTAATTTCTGCCTCTTAATAAAAATATTTATTATGCAGACATCTGTTTTCATTGTTAAATAAAATGTTATTGTGTTTAACATTTTATCATTTATTTTTATTTAACTTCTCTCTTTTGAGTTAATTTTTTTTCACTAAGATTTTATTTTATTTGTGTGTTCATACCATTATTTTCTCATTATTGTCTTCTACACGCTCATTAATTCCTGGTTTAATGATTTTTCTTATAATTCATTTTCCTTGCAACGTTTTAACTAATACTATAAAATATCAAGTGATTTTTGTTGTTGTTGTTCTTGCTATTCTAATTGAGTTTCTCCATATCTTATGTACAGTCACAGGAGTTACATCAATCATACAAAGTTGCTAGGAACCTATTCTTCACCATAATACACAAAAAAAAGTGTGGATTTTCTCTTTATAAACCCCTTCTTGGAAGACCTAAGTCAATGGGCTTAAAGAAGAGCAATTGTGGTGTAAATGAAAGCTGTGTGAAGGAAGTGTGAAGGGACTCACTGCAGAAGCTCATGGGGACATGTCAAGTGTCCTTGACATTAGCATAAGAACAATGAATGCTGGGGAAAACAAGGTAAAATTCCAGACTTGAAACATACAGCATGTGATGCCAAAAGGGATGGAGACCATGGACAGGTGCGGGAATACCACTAAGGACTCTCAAAGTAGATGTGGAGAGAACAGGACTCACGGTTAGCACTAACATTTCTCTTATTTTAAATTTATTTATTCCTTTCTCTCCCACCCATAGTCCCCTCCCTCATCTCCTCCCAGTTTCATCCATCTTCACTCTTCTTCCCCTATTCCCCTTCCCTAGCCCACTGATAGGGAGCAAGGCAGGCTGCATCATCTTCATCTGTGCCCTACACCAGGGGGAGGTGATCAAAGAGCCGGCCACTAAGTTCATTTCAGAAACATCCCCTGCTCCCCTTACTAGAGAACCCACATGGAGACTGAGCTGCTTTTGGTCTACATATGAGCAGGGGTTCTAGGTCCTATCCATGCATGGTCCTTGGATAGAGTATCAGCCTTTGCAGGCCCAGCCTGGTCCCAGGATTTTGGCTCTGATGGTCTCCTTGTGGAGCTCCTGTCCCTCCAGGGCTTTCTCTCCTTCTTTTATAAGATTCCCTGCACGCTACCCAAAGTTTGGCTATGAGTCTCAGTATCTCCTTCAATGCCCTGCTGGGTAAGAGTCTCTCAGAGTCCCCCTGTGGAAGGCTCCAGTCCTGTTTCTTGTCTTCTCCTACTTCTGATGTCCATCCTGTTGCCCTTCTAAATGAGGATTAAACCTCTTCCCTAGGGTCCTCCTTGTTGTTTAGCTTCTTTAGGACTATAAATTTTAGTATGCTTATTCTATATGATATGGCTAATACTTATAAATGAGTATATATCATATGTGTCTTTCTGCTTCTGGATTACATCACTCAGGATGGTCTTTCCTAGGTTCCATCATTTGCCTGAAATTTTCATGATTTCTTTGTTTTAATTGCTGTGTAGTGTTCCATTGTGTAAATGTACCACAATTTCTGTATCCATTCTTCATTTGAGGTTGTTTCCAGATTTAGGCTATTATGGATAAAGCTGCTATGAACATGGTAGAGCAAATATCCTTGTTGTACGGTTTATTATCTTTAGGATATATGCCCAGGATAGTATAGCTACATCTGAGAGAGAGCTAATACCCAAAATATATCAAGAACACAGGAAGTTAAGCACCAACAAACCAAGTAATCCAATTAAAAAATGGAGTACAGAGCTAAACAGAATTCTCAACAGAGGAATATTGAATGGCAGAGAAACACTTAAAGAAATGCTCATCAGGGACTGTCTCTGACATGAACTCAGTGGCTGGCTCTTTGACCACTTCCCTCTGAGGCGAGAGCAGCCTTACCAGGCTGAGACCTGATAGGCCAAGGTCAGAGGGAAGGGGAGGATGATCTCACCTATCAGTGTACTTGGAGAGGGGCATGGGAGGAGATGAGGGATACAAAGTGAACAAACTGTAATTAATAAAAATAAATAAATGAATAAATAAATAAACACTCAACATCCTTAGTCATCTGAGCAATGCAAATCAAAATGGCCCTGAGATTCTACTGCACACTCGTTATTTTGGCTAAGATGAAAATCTCAAGAGATGATGCATAGTGGAGAGGTTGTGGAGAAAGGGGAACCCTCCTCCATTGCTGGTGGGAATGTAACTCTGTACAACCACTTTGAAAATCAATCTGGTGAAAATTATGAAAAGAACTAACATTTCTAATATTAAAGAGAGACCTTGACAGAATTGTCTAGAAAGGTTTGAGGGCACAGGAAGTCAATGGCACTTACATTGGCAAGATGATATAAATTATATGTAGCACTTAGTTAAGTAAAGTATGTATCTGAAATACTTAAGAATGCTTTACTCTTAAAGTAAAAGTAAGAGAATGTAAAATTATTTATTACTATAATGTTAATAAAAAGAAAGAGCAAAGATACAAAAATAATAGAAAGCAGTAGCAAAATAAAAGAAGGAAGAAGATACATGCTAAATCCTTGGAGAAATATAATAAATTAGAATAGTAGCCTATTAAAACACAATGCATTTCACATCACGGTATATCTGACTATTGCTTATAATAATGGGTACCTCAAATGTAATTCAATAGAAGGACAAAATATGGAAGAGTTGCAAAGATACATAAAATATACTTTTTGTAAGAGGCATTATTATTATCAAGAAGAAATATTATCCGACACAAAATGGATTTATTTACAAATAAGCTTTAACAATTTGGAACATGTATGTTGCTAAAAATAGAAGGTAAACTGCAGAAATCAACAACTGGAATATTGCAAAGCAACTTACTTGTTACCAATCTCCAACATCATTTCATTTATCTATAAGATGTACTTAAAACTTATTAACCCGTTACTGTATTAGAGTCTGGAAAACTCCTTATTCTGAAGAAACAAAGAGAGATGGAGCAAGGTCTTTTATTTTCAGATTGAAAATAGCCTAAAGTCAATATGACCAAACCACTAAGGTCTTAATATTGGCCTTTGAGCTAATGAGACACAATGAGGAGATTGATGAGCTTCTGTGTCCTTTATCTTTTTCTTTTCCATTGTTTTCTTTCCAAGGAGTTCATTAACAAAAGAAGAAACAGGAAAGCAAAAAAAGCATAGGATTCCTCAACAAGGGCTCACAGGGTTTCCTCTCAGAAATAAAAAAGAGAAAAAAAAACTCAGAAAGGTTCAACATGAAATTGCAATGTGATCTTCTGATCCAGGAAGCCCTCAAATTTCTTTATCTTATTGCATCATTAAAATGATCACCCAACCCTGTTCTTTGATGCACAAAATCTTTTGTTGGAACAAAATTTTATTTGGTACATTTTTTTTTCATAGTATGTTTAACAATGAAGTGGATTTGTATTAATTTAGAGAATTAAACCTATGTTGTTAAAGCCCACCAACATAAAAGTGATATATGACATACAGCTTGGGATACCCACATTTCTAAGGAGCAGTTATGTGAATTTCCAGAGCTTAATGCCTTATAAATAAAAGAGAGAAGAAATTTGATTAAGTTAAGTGATTAAAAAGTACAGGGATTTTTTAAGAGAAAATATGAATACTCCAATGGAAACTACATGACTGGTCTGCTCTATCTTCAGTCTTCATGAATATTGGATTACATGGATTTACTGGGACATCAGCTCATTCTGGGCTGAAGAACAGCTTGCACTATCAGAACTTATGAGATGAATGGCTCAGCTTTGCTGCAGGATATGCAGAATAGGAGTCTTTAAGTATTAGCTAACAGGTCTGGAGAAACAGCTCAGTAGTGAAAAGCACTTACTGCTCTCTCAGAGGATCCAAGTTACAGTCTAAGCCACCACATTATAGTTCATTGCTATCCATAACTCCAATTCTAGGTATCCAAAGCCCTCTTCTGAATTCCATGAACACTGGCACACATACACACATGTAAATAAACTATGCATACATAATAAAATAAATTAAGATAAATAATTTAAAAATTGTAATTTATAAGGATATTAAACTCATTGGATAGATAAAGAAGACTAGAGGGTTGACTCATTTTCATTTTCTCTCTTTCTCTCTCTCTCCCTCCTTTTCATCTCTGTCTTTTCTCTCTTTTGTTCCCTCTCCCTAAGAAGTTGGTACTCTGTAGCCTTTAAGTTTCCTGAAGGAAAACAAAAGTTTGACACCCTTTGACATTATGATAAAAGTATCTCTTGCATGCTAAGAAACTGTTTCTTTTGATAGATAGACCACAGTGGAAAATTAATAATACACCTTGAGGTCACATGACACTTAAGAGTGATGTCTTATAACAACTAACTTACTTGTCTTGGATTTCCCATGTAACCAGTGTTTACAGCCTAAGCTAATGCATAGCTACACTCCTAAATTACAAACTCTTTCTTAAACATGACTCAGAGTAACATGTGTGTTTGTACATTTGTTATGATAATCATTTGCTCAAAACAACAAACAGGCTTAAAAGAGTCTTTTAAAATGAATATCCACCATAAATTCTGAACACAGCATTCAGATATTGCTGTACAGCATTTGTCTGTTAATTATGAAAGGAGGTAAGTTTTAATCTTGCCATTTAATCATATCATTGGCCCCATAAGGAAATATTGGGTATATGATGGAGTCAGCATCTCCACTCATTTCCTGAATACTTTTCATTTTAATTTCCCTGTGTTTCTTTCAAAGTCAAAAAACAAGATGCATATGGAGGACTCATCAATTTTCCAAACTCAAGCAAGAAGAGTGGCACAGCAACCGAGGCAGAAGAGGGCAGACACAGTTTCTAGGGGACAGGAATACTGGAACTCTCTCACCAGCTAGAATTTTCTTTAGAAAAACGTGTTTGTGCTTCTGCTGCGGTCACAATAAATGAATAAACAAACAAACAGACAGACAGATAAATAAATAAATAGATAGATAAATAGATAAAGAAAGAAAGAAAGAAAGAAAGAAAGAAAGAAAGAAAGAAAGAAA
>NW_026596069.1:7506427-7556447 GCF_907164565.1 Psammomys obesus
AAAGAAAGAAAGAAAGAAAGAAAGAAAGAAAGAAAGAAAGAAAGAAAGAAAGAAAGAAAGAAAGAAAGGAAGGAAGAAATGACAGTAGTGAGCTCTAAGTCAGCAGAAGCAGATACTAGGAGAAACTCAGAAGCTACTATCTTTTCATCAATTCCAATGATATCCTAATTTGACATGTACTTCTTACTTTATCAAGACAGCCAATTCTACCTCAAATCAAGTGCTGTAGAGCATTTTCAGTTCATTTTCCCTGGATAAGTATTCCAAATCGTATCAACTCAAAATCTACCTGTGCCCCTATCGTCCTATACACCACCAGCAGGAATGCATGTCTCAGTTATGACACTATTGCAAACATTAAGCTCTCACCTGAGAATTTTGACAAAGAACCTCTAGTTCCCTGGAAGAAGAAAGTATTCTAGTCCATAAAATGAAATACTTATTATATTAGTACCTGATGACCATGACACAAATATTTCAGGCAACAGAGAAAGAACAGTTCTTCCTGAGCCAAGCACCTCACACATCATCCGAGATACAAATAAAACATGCAAGAATGTAAGATGATACACACTACATTCAGCTTTCAGATACTGTATTATGCTGTGTAAACCCAGTTAAATATAGCCCTCTGATTAAATCAAGATGCTGCATTGAAATACACAAATTAATTAGCACATGAGCATTTTCAGGTTCAATAACCAGCCACACTAGTTACACTGAGAGCTGTATAAAGTCTTGTCTTCCTGGGGATCAGTTCTCATATGGTGACAAATTGAAGACATGTCAGATACGTTGTAGATTAGTTTCACAGGAGAGCACTTATCAACAAAACATCCCACTGTCTTCTTCTATCACCAAGACCCTTTTTCAGACATCAAATAATATTCCATATAAACCTCTGTTTCTCTACTGACTTTCAACCAGGGGTTTTATTTGTCATTTCTGTATTAATGGGGGAGAAGTGAAAACCAAAATACAGATAAGCCTCCTATAAAATACAACCTATCAGAAAAAGTTTTCAAGACATTTTTCTCGACTTTGTATTTCAAGGTAGCACTGCATCAAGTTTTGAGCATTTGATTTTGCCTGAGTTAAGGTTTTGTTCCTATGAAAGTAGCAGAGAGTCCTGCTTTACCTGTGGATAACTCACGTGCTCTGTGTTGCAATCAAACCTGACAAAAATAAGTTTGATAAGAAAGAACCAGAAAATTTGAACACAGGGGTCTTTCCAGAGACTCATACTCCAACCAAGTACCATGCATGAAGATAACCTAGAACCCCTGCACAGGTGTAATCCAGGGCAGTTCAGTGTCCAAGTAAGTTCCATAGTAATGGGAAGAGGGACTGCCTCTGACATAATCTGATTGGCCTGCTCTTTGATCACCTTCCCCTGAGGGGGGAGTAGTTTTACCAGGCCACAGAAGGTGACAATGCAGCCACTCCTGATGAGACTTGATAGACTAAGATCAGAAGGAATAAGAGGGGGACCTCTCCTATCAGTGGACTTGGAGAGGGGCATGCGAGAAGAAAGGGGTGGGAAGGTGGGATTAGGAGGGTAGAAGGGAGGGGTGAATAAAATGTAACTAATAAAAGTTAAAAAAAAATGAAAGGATTTATTTGAGTTCTTAGTATACATGGTTCCTCACAGAAATGTCAAGAGTGTTATTTCCATGGTAATAATACCTAGGCACAGGGTTCTTTTCTGAGACTGATTCTCCAAGCAAGGATCATGTATGGTTATAACCTAGGACACCCTGCTCAGACATAGCCTATGGCAGCTCAGTATCCAAGTGGGTTCCTTAGTAAGGGGAACAGATCATGGAACCCCCCATACGTGTGTTCATATAGTTACAGGGACACATATACACAGATACAGGTAGACACATACACAAAATAAAATAACGTTTTGCAGCTAAAAGTGACATCATTTTAGTGCTTTATTTCATTTTTTTTCTTTTATTTGTGATATTATAATACAATCACAGCAGTTCTCCCTTCCCTTTCTTTCCTCCAAATGCTCTCATATACCTCATTGCTCTTCCAAATTCATTGCCTCCCTTTTAGTTAATTTATATTACATGTACATATGTATATGTATTGTAATGCCAGGATCATGGGACCCTCAGAGACCACCAGGAGACGACTCGATGCAATAGCAAGAGAGCTTTATTACCAGAGTGATCAAACTCAGGAACCAAGTCTCACTGATGCAGCAGTAGAGAAGTGGGACCCTGAGCCCTGAGTGAGCAGGGTTTTTAAAGGGAAGGACTGTAAGCAGGGGCTTTCCATGACAGCAAGCAGGGGGGTTCATGCCTTGACATTACAGAATTGGGGAAAAGCCATAGGGGAGAGGTGGCCATTTACATAATCACAATTGCCAGGGTGATTGTCTCTATTCTTTAGTAAACATTTATTCTGTAATATCCTGGAGGTTGTTGCTTGGAGAGCTAACTTTGTTTTCTGCCAGGTGCATATTCTGTGATATTTTGTGACACCTGAGTTCAGCTCCTGGTCAAGATGGATTCTTATTTCAAAATGGAGTCACCCAGGCTAACTTAAACTCTTCAGTGTAAACGTATTTAGTCCTAAATATAAATATAACCAGTCTGAATATTGTTACTCATATATATGTTTTAAAGAAGAAGAGGGCCAAGATTCTATGAGTCAGAGGCTCAAGGAATTTGCCATGATATTGTTTCTCCTAGTAATTTCAGGAGCTATACCATAAAGTTTCACCAATATGACTGCACAAACATGAGATGAACAAGGACAACAATAGACATACCAAACTAGACAGGGAAAAGCCTGAGGGACCTCCACCTTACACAAATGATTATAAGCAGCTAAGGAATGCAGAGCATGTGAGAAACGTCTTCTCCAGGGAAAAAGCACACAAGATTGAGTATTCAGTAAACTATCTATTAAAAAAATTAACTCAGGGCTTTGAAGAAGACTCAGTGAGCATTGCTGTCCTTGCAGAGGACCACAGTGGCTTCTTTGTTATCTAAACCTGTCTTTCTAGCTTTACCTATGTGATGAGCCATTCACAGCAGGGAACAGATGCATATTTTTTCGCTTGGCTCACTTCATCTTTACTCTCCCTGGCCTTTGAAAAAAGTCTTTCCTATAATTCAAACACCGATTCCCAATTTTTCCTTATCTACACTTACTCTCGGGAAACTTGGTCCAGATTTCCTTTTTGTTTATTTGTGAGACAGGGTCATAGTATGTTGCCCTCTCTAGCCTGAAATTTGTGATTCTCCTGTCTCTGCTTCTTAGGGGGTAGGGCTTCTTTCTGCCCCACTCCCCAAAAACCTAGTTGCTTGCACACCCATCAGTCCACATCCGTGTTGAAGGCCATGCAACAGTCCACCTATAATATGCCTCTTCTATTTTTATAAACATTGATGAACCACAGAAATAAGGGACCATTCCATTTCAGGATTAACTAAGCATTTCTGTGACGCCCCCTTTTCTAACTGGTATAGAATTCTGAGTTCTCAGGATCAGTGTGGATAAGGAATAGCATTCAACCTTGTATACTGTGTAGATTCTGTTTCCAGACCAACTTATATTATGAAATTTAAACCAGTATCCGCATTGCTCATAACAGCTCTACCTGAGTTTTATTGGGCCTTTCAAATTTAACATAAGGCACAGTCTTCTGTCACTCTTTTGACAAGGTGTTTTCTCTATTCACAGCTGCAAGTTCCTTCAATTGTATGGGCAAGACCCTAGAAAGTTCTCTTTCACTTATCTAGACTTGCTGTCCTGCATAGGATGGCTTAAAATATACTTAGTGCCCGATCTCCTTACCTCCTTCCTGTCTTCTGAATGCTTTCATGAAATCGTCTTGCCCCTAATGTAAAGACATTGTATGGACTGAGCACATGCGACTTTTTTGTTGTCAAGTATTTCGTTATGCATTTCCGTGACACTAGGACAATGGGAGATGATTTCATGCTCTGCATGGACAGTTTCCACAGCACCTCTCCTCTCCTCCCTCAGAAGACAAATGCTGTTTCTTCGTAACACTACAGAACAGGTGCGGCCCAGGCATCCACTAGATGCAACCAGGGTTCCACTATTCGTTATATGCCATGTTCCTCTCTCTTTTAGGGTTTTCTTCCTTTGCTTTCCTGCCTCTCTACCTTTCTGTCATCATTGTACCTACCACTTGCTCCAAACCTCCTTAATCTCTTTATTTGCATTGTTTCTTCTTTGCAAGGGTTTCTGTGAGTATTCTGCTTCACAATGAACTACTGTAAATACTATTTCTCTTCCAATTACATTTACCCTGCATTGTACACAGGAGCATTTGGCAGCAATCACTCTTCTTATTGTGTTTTCTGGATTGTCCTCACTAGAACACAAGTTTGGAGAAGATGGAATATTCTACCCCTGCTTGGTGCCACCTCCCCTGCTTTGAACAGCATGATATATTGACAATCATACTGTCTGAGTATGAATTATGTCTGGAAGCAAAGGATAGCTGGAGTATTCTCATTAAAACCACAGGTTCCATTCCAACTCTGTGAGACGACTAGCATTTACTTATGATGACTGAGTCCCTCAATCTTACAAAATCCCAAAGATTCTCCTCCTTTATATGTGACATACCTGGGAATCACTAAGCCAAATTATGAAAGGGAGACATTCCACACTTCGCCAAATGAGAATATCGTGAGTCCTAGTCACTCCACAGATAAGCCAGCCTCTATTTGTTGTGGTTTAGTGGATCCCCTTCCTATCACAGATGATTTGAGGTGGTGCTTCGGGACATTGGTTATCTCCACAGACCTTTTAAATAATACACCGTTTTTAAAATGTGCAATAATTTACAGGTAGGTCTAGATTAACCTCAGATCAAAAAAAAAAAAACTGAAAGAAGAGCATAAAAGCTGAAGAAAAAACACTGTCAATCAAAGACAATAAAAATGCTCTACACCGTAGTGGGGATCCTCCACTACCTTATCTCCAAACCCCATGAACAGATAGCATTTAAGACCTATTGTCATTTTAACATTTAAGAACTAGTGTCCAAGTGCATTACATAGTAAGGGGAAGAGGGACTAGCTCTGATGTAATCTGATTGGCCTACTTTTTGATCACCTCCCCCTGAAGGGGGAGCAACCTTACCAGGCCACAGAAGATGACAATGCAGCCAGTTCTGATGATATCTGATAGACTAAGATCAGAAGGAAGGAGAGGAGGACCTCCCCTATCAATGGACTTGGGGAGGGGCATGCATGAAGAAGGGGGAGAGAGGGGGGGACCAGGAGGGGAGAGGGGAGGGGCTTATGGGGGGATACAAAGTGAATAAAGTGTAATTAATAAAATAAAATAAAATTTAAAAAGTACTATTGCCATCTTTCTTCCGCCTTTAATTGCTTCAAATATTAGGATTTATCTCTCTGATATGAAAAGTATTTTTCTATAGAAACTGTAATGTTTTGAAACTGGGAAAATATTTCCTACAGTGTTATATTAATGGATGTTTATGGCCTCATCTTTGGCAATCAAAGAGCTCCAGAGATGTCTACTCAGAGAGTTCAATTCAACAAGACAGACATTCCGTTTTACAATAAACCAGGTTATTTCACACACAATGTGGATCTTGCTTTCAAATGTTAACTAATTTCTCCATTCTGAGTACTGATCACTATGAATTCATTTTTATTTCCCACTCAAAGCAAAACAGTGTCAGATAAAACACCTCCACAGAGCCACACGAAAAGTGTTTTTGAGCCTATAGTATTTCCTTATGCTATGAAAACCTCATTAATTATGGTAGATTGTATAATTCTAATACAAGGTAGGGGATAGAACTCTGTTTCTAAAATGTGTCCAGCTTTTCCAACCCAAGTCACATGTGTGGTAAAGATGCTTTAGGAAAAGGACACATAATATATTCCAGGGGAGATAAATGTGAAAGTCTTCTAATATATATAAAAACAGCTTTTCTGATGAAATCTGGTTTGAAATATTAATCAGAGCTAGGGGGGTTTTTTTTGAAGCTTCTTTTCCCACAATATGTAAAGTGACTTTTGACACCACAATAAAGAAAGAACAAAAATTATTTCTCTGTGATCTTTTATTTTTCTGTCTCCAGGAGATGCGTTAGAATTCTCTCTGAACTCTTTGGAGACTGAGTAACTTCTGCCCCATTAGGTGAATTTTGAAGCAATATAGATTTGGATTATTCAATATTACAGATACGAAAATTGAAGCAAACTTGTTTACTTTTTGAGCAAAAAAAAAAAAAAATCAGACTTTTATACAAATTATTCACCTGGACTGTTACTTTCTTCTATATTTTCTATAACACCAAGAATCTGAGGCTATGTAATATATAGTAAAACACCCAAGACATAAGACTAGAAAACACTCCAAGATTGACAGAAGAAAGTTTTGTATGTCATAGAGGCAGGAGAGAGTGTGCAGAACTAAGGTGCCCTTCCTTTGAGAAAAATATGGTGTTGGATTAGATGTGGATGAGGCTGCATGTTTTAGAATGGAGTCTCAGCTTCTGGGTGGTAATTAGAATAACGAATGTTCTGACCCATAGGGCGACTATATGTAGGAATGTCATTGGCCATAGAAATATAAATGGTTATCTCCATGCCTGGTACTTGGTTAGAGTATGAGTCTCTGACCTAGAACCCCTGCACAGATGTAGTCCATGGCAGTTTAGTGTCCAAGTGTGTTCCATAGTAATGGGAAGAGGGACTGCCTCTGACATAAACTGATTGGCCTGCTCTTTGATCTCCTCCCCATGAGGGGAGAGCAGCCTTACCAGGCCACAGAAGATGACAATGCAGCCACTCCTGATGTGATCTGATAGACTAAGATCAGAAGGAAGGAGAGGGGGACCTCCCCTATCAGTGTACTTGGGGAGGGGCATGCTTGAAGAAGGGGGAAGAGAGGGTGGGACTGGGAGGGGAAGAGGGAGGGGCTTATGGGGGAATACAAAGTGAATAAAGTGTAATTAATAAAATAAAATAAAATAAGACAAGTCTGTAAATCGAACAAAGGATGTTCTACTAAAGTTTACCAAAAAAAAAAAAAAAAAAGAAAGAAAGAAAGAAAGAAAGAAAGAAAGAAATATAAATGGGTTTTCTATGAAAAGTGACAATGGCTGTTTACTGAAAATCATACTACTCAGGCCAGCAGCTGAGTAAGCACAAAATAAAGGAACATCACTGCCATGTGTTGGAGATCGAAGCCTCAAACAACAGGAGATTGCTTAGGACTGAGAACAAAAAATCAAGAAAAGACCTTGCCTGGAGAGCTGAGAATTTCCAAAGTATAGATGCTGAGTTCACTGCTGGGGAAACTGAGCAGAATGTTTGTATTTTCCCAGTTGTCTTGCATTACTCAAATTGGTCAAGCTGCCTTCATCCTTTGGTTTCTGAATGCAGATCACATGTGCTGCTTTCTACACTCAAGCCATCAGGTTGCAATGAAATTAACACAAAATTTCTTTATTTAAAGCATGTACTGCTACGCATATGGTAACCACATACAGGCTTTTGTATTGGCTATTTGCCCAGATTGATGGTGCACCCCTTTCATTCGAGCACGTGGGAAACAGAGGCAGGTAGATCTCCCTGAGTTCAAGAACAGCCTAGTTTACACAGTGACTTCCTGGACAAAAATGAGTATTAAAAAAATCCTGTGTGTTGGCTTCTTTTATGGCAGCCTGCAATCAGACAGAGGATTCTACTAAAGAGTGATCATAAAATAACAAATTTCTTACTAGGAATTTTTTTTTTTTTGATAAAGAAAATATACAAGGATAGCTGTATTAGGAAGCAAAAATGGTTTAATTAGTATAATAAAATCTAAACTGTTTTGGTAACCTTGAATGTTCTAACTTATTCAGCTCTTCAAGAGAATAATATCAGTGAGGTCACCTGCCTTCTGGATTCTGAGTTAAGTGGCTGACAGATCACTGAGGCAACAGCTGAGAATTCAAGAATAGTTCTTGCCCAGTAAGATTGATGTCTGACAGTGCGTCTTTTGAAAGGTTTAGCTCTTTTTGAAAATTTTAGTATAACTTCTCAATTGGTCCTAGTTGTATTTCCATAATCTTGTTCACTGGGCTTTTAGGATGATAATGACAATAGAAATGACTCATAGTTAAGCCCACAGCAGAAGCAATAAAGATTTTGATGGAATTTCATTTACAAGATGGACATTTTACATATTTAAAGATATTTTTCTTTGTCCATTTTTATGTGTGTATATGCATGTTTGAGTAAATGTGTGGGCACGTAAGAGTGACGGTAAGTGTGCGTGTGGTGTGCACGTATCCGTAAAAGCCCAAGGCTGTTGTCAGAAGTAAACTTCCTCCTTCCTGATTCGGGCAGGGATCCTCAGTCCTGAGGATCCGATTCGAATCTGGAACTGGTTGATCTGCCTAGTCACAAGAACAAGCTTGCTCCATAAAGTCCCTCTCCTTCTGGCTAGAATGCAAACATGCCACCACAGTCACCTAGCATTTGTGTCTGTGGATCTGAACTCTGATTCTTCCTGTAATGTTAGTTCACACGCCAATAGCCTCCTTGCTTCTACGTGGCCTAGCAACCTGGCATCCTCATCTGTAGCCAGCATGCAAGATAAAGTTGGCCCTCCCAATCCTCCTCCCCCCTTTCTCTCTCTCTGGCTCTTTTCTTTGACTTTCTCAGTTTCTCTCCCTTCTGGGGTGCACCTCCTCTCTTTCTCTTCCCCCCTTTCATAACACATTTATTTTCTTATATTAAATATGTTACAGTGGATTTTTTAATGTCACAGATAACACTGTGACTCAGATTTGAACAGAGGTTGCTGCAGCCACAACAGAGAATACTATTATAAAATCGCCGGTAAACCAGTCACTAAGTGCACTCTTGTAATCTCACTACATGGGGAAGCACAGACAAGACAGGTGGATCTCTGTGAGTTTGAGGGCAGCTTCATCTACACAGTGAGCCCAGAACAGTCAGGACTTCACAGAGAAATCCTGTCTTCTTCAGAAGCAAGCAAACAAACAACAACAACAAAATAAACAAAGGAAAAATATATATTCCTACATTCCAGGACCATGGTTAGGGTATTAGTGGAACATCAGTGAAGCTGCTGAGAAACCAAATGGATAAGTGATATTCAGACTTGGTAGGCTGAATAGAAGCATGCATTTGTGGGCATTTACCGTGCGGAAGGAGGAATAGCCTGGGGATTTCAACCCTGTATGTGGAGAACACCAACAAAACCTTGAGTAATGCTGTACTGAAACAGTCTTCACAGACCTCCTTACACAGTTAAATCATTTATAAAATTTGCTTTCTTTTAGACATGCAATTATACCAGATTTTAATATGTAATGATTATGTAAAAATGCAGAGCCCATGTTCACACTGCTAAATGCTGACCAGTGTTTCCAAGTGGTTGTCTTTAACTGTGATTGTTTTCTATGTGTAATTATTTAACTCCTGCTGGCATTGTGGGTGCGTTCACACACTTCTTGCTCCAGTAGAAAAAGGTGGTGCTGAAATTTGAAATCAGTGTACTGTCTTTAAGGTACATAGCTAGTCTACTGCACTCAGAAAGCCTTTGATTAACTTACAATCAAGAATTATACATTAATTACCGACTGTTCTAAAAAGAAATCATCTTGTTAATGTGGCCTCAGAGTCCTTTTCTTGCCTTAGGGCAAGGCTGCAAAGTTTTGATATCTTTTATTGAATAGATTTTATTGTCTGTTTTAGAAAAAATAAAATCTAGTCTATTTAAGGGTATAATCAGCAAGTGTTAAGATTTGTTTATCCATTGGTACAACTGCCATCACACTAACTTTGCACAATTAACATGTTACACCATTTCTACCTAGTTCCTCTACCATCTTTAGACCCATGTGACAACTAGAATACTTTGTGCTTTTGTTCATCACACAAAGAAATACAGACTTGCGGAAATGAATGCAAATACTATGTAATCATGGACAGTATTTGAATACAAGCAATGGTCCTGTACCCACTGACAGCACCCCAAATAGGAAACCAGAAAGTTACAGAATTCTGAAACTTTCTACTGACATACAGAATAGAATAAGAATTCAAATACGAACCATACTGTCCATCCTGTCATTTTACCAACTGAAGTGGAATGGACAAATAAGCCAGCCAGTGTGTCTCAGACTTTGCTTCACTGTGTGAGTTCCAAATGCTGTTGATGACATTGTGCCTCAGGAAGGGAGAAATTCATGTTAGCCCAACATTTTCTGGGCAGAGAACACCTGTTTGTGGAGCTAATTAAGACTGAGCTAACAGAGATCTGGATACCCTGACCCTCGTCCTGGAGGGGAGACTGCTGGGACTGCCCTTCAAAGTCTTGAAAACTATTAAATACAAATCGAAGAGAAAAGAGAGTGAAGTTCTCAACCAAGCCTAACTGTGATGAGAGAACAGTCAGTGCCTCTGTGTCCTGTGGTTGAGCAAAAGCACCATCCTGGGCACTGAGACAGCAAAGCGATGTTGCTACCCATTGTCAGGTTTTACATTATAGAGCACACTGCTGCACACACCTGTTGTCTGTGCCCTTCACTCCTTTGCACTCACTGTGCATCCAGTGAGAGAACAAGATGTGAGCCTTGGTACTCCCTTGCCTCTATGCACTCTGTATAGCTATGACTACTTTCTTGGTTTGGATGGGTTTGGAACATTATGTAATCTTTATCACTAACTTAGCTAACTAGAACCAATTCAAGAAAGGTAAAACTTTTCCATGTTTTCAATTTCATCATGCAAATGAAGTAAAGGTAATTAGTCCATAGTAATATTAAACTGACAGTGATACAGCTAGATTTAGTCAAGATAACTGAATGTGGCAAAATAGGAAAGTTTCCTCTGTTTATAGCCCTATTACCACCCAACAACATTTAACACTCAGAATTCCAAAATAATAATAATAACAATAAAGTCAGGACTCTCTTGAGACATAGGTCCAACTTTTTTTCTAGATGGTTTCCAAAGTTATACATCTCCAGAAAATATGGTCCAAAATTATTAGTATTTTATTGATTTTTTCAAGACTGATAATTTTTATTAGAGTGTATTGTTTCAACTCTGCAATTATATTACCAGCTTCCTCACAGGAACCATATATGGGGAAGACACAGTTTGTTATTGTTTGTTATTGTCAGTGGAGTGAGCCATTCAAGTTGAGTCTTGCAATTCTTGTTGGAGGATGATCACCTCTGGACTTAATTTGGATAAAGGTATTCAATTAATGTATATCTATGTTTAAAGGGTTTTTTATTTTTTTAAATTTATATATATAAATATTTTATAAATTACAGTTTACTCACTTTGTATTCCAGCGGTAGTCCAATCTTTCATCACCTCCCAACTTCACCATCCCTCCTTCTTCTCCTCTGTGCATCTCCCTACGTCCAATAATAGGGGAGGTCCTTCTCCCCTTCCCTGTGACCCTATCCCATCAGGTCTCATCAGGACTGGCTACATTGTCTTCCTCTGTGGCCTGGTAAGGCTGCTCCCCCCTCAGGGGGAGGTGATCAAAGAGCCAGCTACTGAGTTCATGTCATTACTAGGGAACCCACTTAGAGATTGAGCTTCCATGGACCACATCTGTGCAGGAGTTATAGGTTATCTCGATACATGGTCTTTGGTTGGAGTATCAGTCTCAGAAAAGACCCCTGGGCCCAGCATTTTTTGGTTCTGTTGCTCTCCTTGTGGAGCTCCTGTCCCTTCCAGGTCTTTCTATCTCCTCCCCCTTCTTTCATAAGATTTACGGCAAATCCTATAATATGTAAATAGCTAATTCTGATTATTTGGGTTTACAAGACTTTTCTTCCCCAAATTGATATTTAATTTTTCACGCTGCTTGTTTCACTATGAAAAGTAATAAGTAATGATTTACTTAAAACTGAAAGACAAGGAAAGTTCTTACAGTAAAAGACCAAAACTAAAACTGAACAAAACAAAACAAAAGCGTGGTGCAGTGGTGCACTCCTGTAATCCCAGAAGTTGGGGAGGGAGAGGCAGGTAGATCTCTCTGAGTTCAAGGACAGTCTGCCCTACTAAGCAAGTCCAGGACAGCCAAGACCACAGATATAAACCCTGTCTCAGGAAAAAAAAAAAAAAGAAAAAAGAAAATAAAAAGACAGCCAAACCACAATATCTATTCCCAGGAGGAAAGTTCAGGGATTCAACAAAAAATTTCATTGATATTATAAATGCTTCATTGGCTTAGAGACCTGATGGCGGTGTGGCTTAAACTCAAAACTGGTTCAAACTAGTCTTTCACATTATCAAGTGGAAGTAGCATTGGTGGTTCACCATTGGTTCACGGAGTTGTCCTTTGGTGCTATCCATACTTTACTCAGCCATTGGTTCCCTATATGGGGTGAGTAGATGTGAGAGTTGTGTCTCCCCCAAAAAAGTGTTTTTACAGAAAAGAATCCCAAAGAGCATAAATGATGCTTGCCTATTCCTGAAGGGAATGAAGGTTTCCATCATTTTGTTTCAGTGTATGGTGAATGAATCACCAGCAGCTAGATCCTCAGCTCTGATTTTGCTTCCCACCCCAACCTCCATTAGCTTCTTAGTTAACAACATGAGATAGGTCAGTGTTTGTACCAAATTCTAGTACTGTGTTCCAAATCAATACCTTTTCATAATTCTTCTTTAGCTATCTCTCAAAATAAATAGTTAAGACTTTCTGGCACTCCTGGACAATACCATTTGGCATCTTCTTCCTCCCGTGTTTCTACACTCACCTATCCTCTGCTATTCTGTACCACCTTCTCATGAGCCTCTTTACCTCTAACTTTTTCTCTACTTCCCCTAATATGCTGTACTGGCTCACTATTTCACTTTATTGATTGATTTTTATAGCTCATTTTCAAACATTAGTCATGTGCCAGATTTTGATAGATTCTGTTATACTGGGCAATGATCTTAAAGCCATTTCCTAAGTATTTAAATTATTATGACTAACCTTGAACAAATATTTTAAACCATTCTGCAAATCCATGCTCTAGACATGTTGCCTCAGGACATGTTCAAATGAACTCTAGGAATGTAAATCTCTGCCTTGCATTATTTTCAAAATAATGCACCCTCCATCTCTCACCGATTTTTCTATTATCCCACTCCTTCATTATCCTGTTTTGTATTTTCTCCCTCTTTAGGCAATCAAGAACCATCCATTTCATTTTACTATAATTTTATTATAGCTTTCTTTGAGCTACTTCTGCAATCTAAAAGTTTGAGATAGTCATAATTAATATGATATATTTTATTTCGATTGTAATTCCTTGGGAGAACCGAAGAATGTATGCACAATGCTGTTTTTCCTTTGACCATTTAAACAAACCTGATGCTTTGTGTAGCATTTAATATTAGAGAGTCATCTATTTCTATTCTAAGTTTCAGTCTTCAGTCATGATTACTTTTCATCACAGTAGTCCACTCTACTCCTCTGTCTTGAGTTCTTGTTGATAGATTTTTAAGGCTGTGTGCAAAGGAAATAAAAGAAGAAACAATTGACAACAGCTGATGGAAGTTGTTCTATAAAAACTGGGTAATCACATAATTTCCTATCTCCTTCTTCGTAAGGTATTCTTGCCTTCTACTGCAAGTGTGTGTGTACATGTGTATTTGAAGAAAATATCATTCTTTCAGTATTTCTTGCCAAAATTATCCTAAGTTGGTCATTTGATGACAATAGATACAGGTTAAGACTAAATAATTAAATATGGGAAGAAGCAGTTTATTAAGTGACGACACCAGTGGCTTTAAATTCAAAGCCACTTCTACCAAGGCTGACCTTCACAGGTTCCTGTGGGTTTTCAGTTCAAGGACCCTCCTTGCTTTCTCTCTGCCATCTACCTTATCTATCCCTCTAGATCATGCACCTGGGCTCACATTGTCTCTTTGTCGTGTTTTCTTTGTTTACTTCCGTCTTTCTTTACCATTCTGGTTGTTTGAGAAAGACAAAACTGCCGTGTAAATCCACATTGGATACATAAAAGAGAAAATGAATTGAGGAATGAGGACAGCCAAAGAGAATTAAAACTGGAGAGCTAATTTCATTCCTCTATCCTGGATACCCAAAAGAAACTCTTTTACCTAGAGAATTGTGCTCTGATATCAGGCACTTACCTCCAGCCATTCACATCTCTATTATAATGCTCCCTGACTGGTTAATTGTTACTTGTCATTGAGCCAAAGCAAGGAGAAGGCAAAATAACCTGGAAAACTGCAGAATAACACTGCAAATAGAGTTTTTAAACAAAACAAAGAGAAAAATCCAAATGCACAGGCATTAAGTCTGAAAAAGTGTCTTCTGGGAAATGTTGGCAATATGCACAGTTCTATCTATTTATCAGTTAATATTCCTATTTATGTATTTCACTCTATCCCCTGTTAGCTATATTCACATTTTATTCCAAAAATGATGTTTTGAATCTAAATTCTCCCACCCGCAGAACTAAAATGATAATTGAACTAACATAACAAATGTAGCGTCTTTTCCATTTCTCCATCTTAAATTTTTCTTTGCATTTCCGACATTACAAAATAACATTACATTTTTGCATATCATATCAAAACAAGTGCAGCTACAATAACCATTTATTTCCCAGTGTTTTCGTTTCTTTTTAATGAACTTTCCCTGAGGACATTTTTACAATTGAGTATTTATTTATGATAAGCAACAAAAGAAGTCTTGATTGCTCCAGCTGTGACAGAAAGGCTCAGTTTGATAAGCACGCAGTAGATGAAAAAAGTAATAATAATAATGATAAGTATTTGGATACTCAGGAATTTGAAGGAACAAAGAGAAATGCAGAGACTGTGGGTGAAGATTTTCTATTTCCCACCATCCAGTAGAATATTTTACATCTACTATGAAGATAATAGGAAATTCCCATGCCAAACTATCACAACCCACCATAAATTATTTTAAAAATATTTTGTTGATAAAAATACCATAACAATGGTCTTAAAAGTGAATTGTTATTGCTTGAAAACCTGTAGACAATTGCATTTATAGCAGGTAGATCTTTTTCCATTAACTTTTTAATTCTCTGCCATACATAGTTATGTAGTCATCATTATTACTTATCACTAAATAATTATTTCATTCTGGAGGGAGTAAGATCTCTAAAAGTAAGTGCAAGGAGTCTAAACCTCACTTACAGGGCAAAAGATTGGCTATTGTCAATGGGAAGCATTCATTAAATCATTTATACTAGTTTCTCAGATGACTGTCAACATTGGAGTGAATATGTATGACAACAGTTACTGAATTGGAGCCAAAATGAAGGAAGAGGTGTCTGTTCCAACTTCTGTGTCAGCATTATTTCTTGGAAATATGTATTATCAAAATATGCTAATTATTATATGTGGAGAGTATGGATATGCATGTGTATATGTATATGCTTATGCATGAGGAGTTTGTGTGCATGTATGTGAAGGGTAGTATGCATTTTGTGCATATATGTGTGCAGTCACGTGTGTTTTGTGAATGCATGCAAAAGAATACTCAGGAGTACATATAAGGGCCATTCCTCACTAGGAAGATATTGATAGGGATTTTCATCGTACTCAATAACTTATCTCACTTTTAATTCTTCTCCACTGTACAGAAAGCTTGATATCCTTATATATATTCATATATATATATGATATTCATATATAACTGAAGAAAATAGTGCATAAATATTTCCACATGAAGAACAAAATAATTAGCCAAATGCCTGACTCAATCAATAGAATAACCCATGAAAACAGTGGCAATTCGGATCTTCATCTAAGATGGTGGAGAACTGTGATACAGAAAACAGCCATCACTCAGGGGCAGTTTGACATTTGGAGCTCACCTACTATGTGTGAATATAACATAACTGAGCTCTTACATGTGGAGGCATTTCAATGTGAAAGCTATCATAGTTTATTGGGAAGTAATAGCATATATACAAGTAGAATGGAGGAACTAAATGTAAACAGCAAAATCATAACATTTTCAGCACCAGTGGTAGGGACTGTAGAAGCACAGAGGACAAAAACGCTTTCACAGTGACCCAAATAGAGAACACTAGAAAAGGATACATTAATATTAAAAGCAACATAAGCACCACAGCAGTCATACAAACAAGCACCGAAGTTGGAGAATAAGTATATGCGACATATAAAACTGTTTACATATATGAAAAATATTTGCATACATAAAAAACTTAGAAAAAACCCAGTAGGAATTATGAACAGGTTTGATCCTTTTTTTGTCCACATAAGGAGAGAAAATAAGCTCTATCTATGTATTGTATCATGAAAGTACAGATTTGAATCCACTAGAATACCTGTGAGAAAAACAGCTGGCTATATGAAGTACGAGAGACACTCCTATCTGCCAGTTACTGTCTGGCAGAAACTGCGCCAGGAGAAAGACGGACTACATCTGGTGGAGCACAAAGCACAGAACTAACTCATACACATCTCTATGTTAAAGGAGTTACACTTGTCATTGAAAGTAAACTTAAAAAACCGTAGTATTGAAAAGGGGATCATTTGAATTTCTTTCTTATTCAACTTGATATTAATTCTTTGTGAATTTCACATCATGCACCCAGCCCTGCTCATGTCCTTATTTCTTTATATCTGCCCTTCACCTTTGCAAAGCCTCCCCTCCCCCCACAAAGTGCATCAGTGGTTACTCACATCAAGCTGTTCCTCACTACCCTTGAGTCTCCAGTTTGGCCTCTCTCCATTGGGCACACACCCTTTCTCTTTCATCTCTCAGATACTTACTTGCTCATTGTAGTGGTGCACAGGGCGCCACTGTCTGGGTTTGACTCAGGCACGTAATGCCCTGACAGAGTGTATGATACCTGTCAGGGGCCCACTTGAGCGTTGTCTCATTGCTTGGGCCCATGGCACCAGGTGAGGGTTGTCTCAGGTTGCTCTGGCTACTTGATGCCTGGTGGAGGTTGTCTGGGGCTTGCACTGACCACCTGGCACGATTTCTTCTTTGTTTCTTATTCCTGTTCTAACTTGCAGAAGAAAGGTTTTAATTCAATTTACAGTTCCAAAGCACAAGCCAACACTGAAAGAATTTGGGGTAGGAGCTCAAGGTAGGAACTAGGAGGCAGAAATTGGAGTACAGATCATAGAAGAACAATGCTCATTGGCTTGCTCTCATGGGTTGGTCAGCCTTCTTTCTTATAACACCCAGAACTGCCTACTCTGGTATACCACTACCAACAGTGAGATGGGCCCTCACACACCAACTGTTAATCAAGAAATACCACAAGAAATGCAGACAGATCCATCTAGTAGAAGCATTTTGTCCACTGAGGATCCCTCTTTCCAGTGACTCTAGCTTGTGTCAAGCTGACCGAAAGTAAACAGCATACATACATACAGAGAACATGGTATAGTAAGGGATTCTGTGATCAAAATGAGTTCAAATGAAACATTATTTTAAAATAAAAACAATAACTAAACCATGCAGGTAAAAAAATCTAAACAGCAGCTTATGACTTGGGAAAGGTTCAGCTTGTGAGTGGGGACACCACCTAAATATCTGGCAATCTTTTCTTTTCTTTAAAGAAATAAAGTGACTCTTTTTTATTTTATTTATTGTGATTTATTCACATTGTGTTCCAGCTGTAGCCCCCTCCCTCATTCCCTTCCAATCCCATCCATCCTCCCTTTTCTTCTCCCATGCCTTTCCCCAAGTCCAGTGATAAGAAAGGTCTTCCTTCCCTTCCATCTGATACTAGCCTATCATGTCTCATCAGGACTGGTATCATTGTCTTCCTCTGTAACATGGTAGGACTGCCTCACCCCCTCAGGAGAAGGTTATCAAAGAGCCAGATACTGAGGACATGTCAGAGACAAGTCCCTGTTCCCATTACTAGGGAACCCATGCAGGGGTTCAAGGTTATCTGCTTGCATGGTCCTTGATTGGAATATCATTCTCAGAAAAGACCACTAGGCACAGATTTTCTTTTTTTTTTTTTTTTTTTTTTGGTTCTGTTGCTCTCCTTGTAGAGCTCCTGTCCCCTCCAGGTCTTTCTTCTCCCCTTTCTTTCATAAGATTCCCTGCACTCTGCCCAAAGTTTGACTAAGAATTTCAGCATCTGCTTCAATACCCTTCTGAGGCCCTCTGCTTTCATACCTCAGAGGCCCTCTGTGGTAGGCTACTGTCCTGTTTCCTGTTCTCTCCTCTTCTGATGTCCATCCTGTTTGCGTTTCTGAATAAGGATTGAGCATCTTACCCATTGTCTTCCTTCTTGCTTAGCTTCTTTAGGTGTACAGATTTTAATTTGTTTATCCTATATTATATGGCTTATAACCATTTATGAGTGAGCATATACCATGTGTGTCTTTCTGCCTTAAGGTTACCTCACTCAGGATGATCTTTTCTAGTTCCCACCATTTGCCTGCAAATTTCATGACTTCTTTGTTTTTAATAGCTGAGTATTATCCATCTCAGAAAAAAGACCCTGTGACAAGATTTTTATTTTTATTTTTTGGTTCTGTTGTTCTCCTTGTGGAGTTTTTGTCCCCCTCCAGGTCTTTCTATCTCTCCCTTCTTTCATAAGATTCTCTGCACTCTACCCAAAGATTGGCTATGAGTCTCAGCATCTGCTTTGATACCTTGCTGAGTTAGAGTCTTTCTAGACCCTCTGTGGTAAACTCCTCTCCTGTACCCTGTTTTCTCTCTCTTCCAACGTCCGTCCTGTTTGCCCTTCTGAGTGAGGACTGATAACCTTACCCAGAGTCCTGTTTCTTGCTTAACATCTTTAGGTGCACAGTTTTTAGTATATTTATCCTATATTATATGTCTAACATCCACTAGAACCCCTGCTCAGATATAGCCCATTGCAGCTCATTCTCCAAGTGGGTACCCTAGTAAGGGGAACAGGGACTGTTTCTGACATGAACTCAGTGGCTGGCTCTTTGACCACCTCCGCCTGATGGGGGAGCAGCCTTACCAGGCCACAGAGGAAGAAAATGAGGCAGTCCTGATGAGAACTGATAGGCTAGGGTCAGAGGGAAGGCAAGGAGGAACTTCTCTATCAGTGGACTTGGGAAGGGGCATGGGAGATGAAGAATTGAGGGTGGGACTGGGAGAGGATGAGGGATGGGGCAAGATCTGGTATACAAAGTGAATAAACTGCAACTAACAAAAAAATATTTTTTTAAAAAATGTATAAAAAAAAGAAAAAGAAAAATGCTGTGTAGTATTCAATTATTTAAATGTACTACAATTTCTTTATAAATTCCTCAGATGAAGGACATCTGCGCTGTTTCCAAATTCTGGCTATTACAAATAAAGCTGCTATGAACATGGTTGAGCAAATGTTCTTGTATACTTGAACATATTCTGGATATTTGCCTAAAGTGGCATAGCTGAATCTTTTTTTTTAATTTTTATTTATTTTTATATTAATCTCAGGTTGTTTACTTTGTATCCCAGCCATAGCCCCCTCCCTCATTCCCTCCATTTCCCACCCTCCCTCCTTCATCTCCTTCCTGCCGCTTTCCCAATCCACTGCTTGGACAGGTCCTCTTCCCCTTCCATCTGACTCTAGCTTATCAGATGTCTTCAGGACTGCCCCTCTCCAAGTCCACCAATAGGGAATGTCTACCTCCCCTTCTTTCCAATCTAGCTTATCAGGACTGGTTGGAATATCCTCCTCTGTGGCCTAGCAAGACTGTTCCTCCCTTGGGGGGGGGGGAGGTAAAGGATCCAGGTTGTAGAGTTCATGTCAGAAATAGTTCCTGTTCCCCTTACTAGGGTAACCCACTTGGTTACTGAGCTACCATGAGCTACATCAGAGCAGGGGTTCTAGGTTATATCTATACATGGTACTTGGTTGGAGAAACAATCTCATAGACCAACCCCTGTGCCCTGATATATTTTGTCCTTGTGGAGCTCCTGCCCTCTCTAGTTCACACTAACCCCCCCTTCTTTCATATGATTAAGGTAGAAACTATTCCTCATTTCCTGAGAAAACACCAGATTGATTTCCAAAGTGATTGTACAAATTTACATTCCCAACAGCGATGAAGGAGGGTTACCCTTTCTCCACATTCGCTCTAGCATGTGTTGTCAATTGAGGTTTTGATCTTTGCCATTCTAATGGATATAAGGGAAAATCTCAAGGTCGTTTTGGTTTGCATTTTCCTGATGACTAAGGACATTGATCATTTCTTTAAGTGTTTCTCTACCATTCTGTATTCCTCTATTGAGAAATCTCTGTTTAGCTTTGTATCCATTTATTAATTGGATTACTTGATTTGTTGCCTTTTAACTTCTTTAGTTCTTTATATATCCCGGATATTAGCTCTCTGTTAGATATAAGGATGTTGAAGATCCTTTCACAATCTGTAGGCTGTCATTTTGTTCTGATGACAGTGTCCTTTGCTTAACAGAAGCTTTTCAGTTTCATGAGGTTCCATTTATTGATTATTGATCTTAGAGCCTGTGCTATTGATGTTCTGTTCAGGAACTTGTCTCCTGTGCCAATGTGTTCAAGGCTCTTCGGTACTTTTTCTTTTAACATGTTTAGTATCTCTGGTTTTATGTTGATGTCTTTGATCTATGTGCAGGTCTTAGTATTGTGCAGGCTGATAAATATTGATCTATTTTCATTTTCCTACATGTAGACATACAGTTAGAACAGCCCCATTTGTCGAAGATGCTGTCTTTTTTCCATTGTATGGTTTTCTCTTCTTTGTCAAAAATCAAACACCCATAGGTGCATGGGTTTATTTATAGGTCTTCTATTCTATTCCATTGATCCATCATTCTGTTTCTATGCCAGTACCATGCAATTCTTATTACTGTTGTTCTGTAGTACAGCTTGAAATCAGGGATGGAAATACCTCCAGAAGATCTGTTGTTGTACAGGATTGTTTAAGAAATTCTGGGTTTTTCATTTTTACGTATGAAGTAGAGAATTGTTCTTTCAAGTTCTGTAAGGAATTGTGTTAGTATTTTGATGGGAATTGCATTGAATCTGTAGATTGCTTTTTGCAGGATGGCCTTTTTCACTATGTTAATCCTACTGATCCATGAGCATGGGGAATCTTTCCATCTTCTGATATCCTCTTCAATTTATTTCTTCAGACATTTGAAGTTTTGTTTTGTTTTGTTTTTAAACAGTTCTTTCACTTCTTGGTTAGAGTCTCATCAAGGTACTTTATGTTATTTGTGGCTATTGTCATGGGTGTTTTTTTTCTCCCTAATTTCTTTGTCACACTTTTTGTATTTCGTATACAGCAGAGCTGCTGTTTTTTTTTGTTTTTTTTGTTTTTTTTGTTTTTTTTTTGAGTTAATTTTGTATGCAGCCACTTTGCTGAAGGTGTTTATCAGCTGACAGAGTTCTCTGGTAGAATTTTTGAGGTCACTCATATATGCTATCATATCTGCGAATATTGATACTTTGACTTCTTCCTGTCTGATTTGCACATCCTTGATCTCTGTCTCATTGCTCCAGCTTTGTCTTGTTCTTGATTTCAATGGGATTGATTTAAGTTTCTCTCCAATTAGTTTGATGTTGGCTATAGGCTTGCTTTATATTGTCTTTACTATGTTTAGGTATGTGCCTTGCATATCTGATCTCTCCAAGATTTTAAACATGATTGGTGTTATATTTTGTCAAATGCTTTTTTTGGCATCTAAGGAGATGATCATGTGGTTTTTCTCCTTCAGTTTGTTTATATGGTGGATTACATTGATGGATTTCCATATATTGAACCACCCCTGCATGTATGGCATCAAGCCTAGTTGGTCATGGTGGATGATACTTTTTATGTGTTCTTTGATTTGGTTTGCAAGTATTTTATTGAGTGTTTTTCATCAATGTTCATAAGAAAGATAGGTCTGAACTCCTCTTTTTTGTTGGGTCTTTGTGTGGTTTAGGTACCACGGTGCCTGTGGCCTCATAGAATGAGTTTGGTAATGTTCCTTCTGTTTCCATTTTGTGAAATAGTTTTAAGAAAATTGGAGTTAGCTCTTCTTTGAAGGTCTGGTAGAAATCTGTGCTGAAACTGTCTGGCCCTTATTTGGAGGTAAGACTTCTGATGAACTGCTTCTATTTCCTTTGGGGGATATAGGACAATTTAATCTATTTACCTGATCTTGATTTAATTTTGATAATGGAATCTATCAAGAAAACTGTCCATTTTATTTAGATTTTCAATTTTTTAGGCATATAGGCTTTTGTAATAAGACCTAATGATTGTTTGGATTTCCTCAGTGTCTGTCATTATGTTGCCCTTTTTGTTTCTGATTTTGCGGGTTTGGAGAGTTTCTCTCTGCCTTTTAGTTAGTTTGGCTAAGGGCTTCTCTATTTTGTTGATTTTCTCAAAGAACCAGCTCTTGGCTTCATTGATCCTTTGAACTGTTTTCTTTGTTTCTAATTCATTGATTTCAGCTCTGAGTTTGACTATTTCCAAAGTTCTACTCCTCTTGTGTGTGTTCGCTTCTTTTTTTCTAGGGCTTTTAGGTGAGCCATTAAGTTGCTTGTATGAGATGTCTCAAACTTCCTTTTGAAGATACTTAGTGCTATCAACTTTCCTCTTAGCACTGATTTCATTTGTCCCATAAGTTTGGGTAAGTTGTGCATTCATTTTCATTGAATTTTAAGAAGTCTCTAATTTCTTTTTTTTTTTTTTTCATTTTTTTCCCCAACCCAGCTGTCATTGAGTAGAGTTGTTTAGTTTTCATGTGTATCTCGTCTCTTTATTATTTCTGTTGTGGTTGAGGTCTAGTTTTAGGCAATGGTGGTCTGATAGGATACAAGGGATTATTTCAATCTTCTTGTATCTGTTGAGTCTTGCTTTGCATCCAACTACATGGTCAATTTTTGAGAAGGTTCCTTGAGGTGCTGAAAAGAAGGTATACTCTTGAGTTTGGGTGAAATGTTCTGTAGACATCTGTTAGGTCCATTTGATTTAGGACCTCTGTAAGTATCATTATGTCCCTATTTAAGTTTCTGTCCAGATGATTTGTCCCTTGGTGAGAGTGGAATGTTAAAGTCTCCCACTATTAAGGTGTTGGGATCCATGTGTGATTTAAGCTCTAATAATGTTTCATTTACAAATGTAGGTGCTCTTGCATTTGGGGCATAGATGTTCAAGATTGTGATGTCCTTCTGGTGGATTTTTCCTTTGATGAAAATGAAGTGTCCTTCCGCATCTTTTTTGCTTAATTTTGGTTGAAAGTCTATTTTATTAGATATTAGGATAGCTACTCCAGCTTGTTTTCTGGTTTTGTTTGCTTGAAAAGCCTTTTTCCAGTCCTTTACTCTGAAGTAGTGTTTATCTTTGTTGCAGAGGTGTATTTCTTAGATGAAGCAGAATGTTGGATCCTATTCCTGCAATCATTCTGTTAGTCTGTGTCTTTTTATTGGAGAGTTGAGTCCTTTGATGTTGAAAGAGATTAACGACCACTGACTGTTATTTCCTTTTATTTTGATGTTGGTTGTGGTAGTGTGTTTGTATGCTTGTTTTCTTTTCTTTTTTGTTGTGAAGTTATCTGTATCCTATATTTTCTTGAGTGTAGTTGATTTTGTTGGATTGGAGTTTTCCTTCTAGTATCTTCTGTAGGGTTGGGTTGTTGTGTAGATATTATTTAAGTTTAGTTTTGCTGTGGAATATTTTGTTTTCACCATCTATACTGGTTGAAAGCTTTGCTGGGTATAGTTTTCTGGTTTGGCATCTGCGATCCCTTAGAGTCTGCATGACATCTGCCCAGGCCCTTCTGCCTTTCATAATTTTTGTTTAGAAGACTGGTATAATTCTGATTGGCCTACCTCTATATGTTACTTGGCCTTTCTCCCTTGCTGCTTTCAATATTTTTTCTTTGTTCTGTAGATTTAGTGTTTTGAATATTATCTGACATGAGGAATTTTTTGCTGGTGTTCTTTTAGGCCTCTTGTATATTTATCGTTATCTCTTTCTTTTAAGGTGGGGAAATTTTTCTCTGTGATTTTCTTGAAAATGTTTTCTGGACCTTGGAGCCTGGAGTCTTCTTTTTCCTCTATTCCTGTTATTCTTAGGTTTTGTCTTTTCATGGTGTCCTTGATTTCTTGGATGTTTTGTGTCAGGACCTTTTCTGATTTTATGTCTTCTTTGAGAGATGTATTGATTTCTTTAATTGTGTCTTCAGTGCCCAAGATTCTCTCCTCAATATCTTGAATTCTGTTGGTGTTGCTTATCTCTGCAGATTCTGATCCCTTTGCTAAGTTATTCATCTCCATGTTTTTCTCTGTGTGTTTTCTTTATTGATTCTAATTCCGTTTTCATGGCTTGTACCATTTCCTTCATCTGTTTGTATTTGAGCTGTAGTCTGTTGATGATGGCCTCTATTTTGTTTGTTTACTCTCTATATGCCTCTATAAGTGCTTCTCTGTGTGTCTCTACCTTTGCCTCTATTTGTTTGGCTGTATTTTCCTGTGTTTCTTTGGGAGCTTTGTTTGTTTCCTCTTCATGTGCCTCTAATAATTGGATAAGCATAGATTTGACATCATTTTTTTTCTGTGTTTCTGATGAATTAAAATATCCATTTATTTTCGGGTTGCTGCTGAAGCTATGATGTTCCAAATTTTGTTGGATGTGTTCTTACACTGGCCTCTGGCCATCTGATGATCTGTAACCTTTGCTGTTTGTTTCTGGAGCCTGTACTGCAGACTATGTCCATCTGTCTCTGGAGTCTGGAGTATTCTTCAGAAAATGAGAGAGGTCCACTTGAGAGCGGATATTGGTGTTGCAGCTGTAGTTAAGGGAGTAAGGTGGCAGAAGCATGTGCACAAGTACGGGAGTGTCTGTGAAAGTGTATCTTGAAGGACTGTGTGCTAGAGGGTGTAGATGCCTGGAAAAGGAGAGCATAAGCGTAGGTGGTCAGTGTTTTCTTTTATGAAGTGAATTACCCCTACACAAGCATTTTTTTTTCTTCAAAATGGTGCACGGATTTTGCACACCTCTCACATATGACAGATGTAAGCAAACTCAAAACAAAAGCAAAATAGACACTGTCTTTCAGTGTAGTAACCAAATACCTGTGGAATTTCTGAAGAGATTAAAACCTTCCAAGTAATATAGCACTGATTTCCACTGGTTTATACCTATTTCTAGTAAGTCTGTTTTAATTCACTCATGATAGAGAAGAGAATGACAGACAAAAGAAACTGCTCCACAGTAGTCTTGCTGAACTGAGTTGCCTGGAATGATGGCTATCACTGATTGTCAGTCCAAAGAGCATCTAGAATCACATAGAAAGCAAGACATAGTGTGCATGTGAACTATTATATTAAGTAAGCTTCTGTGTATGTCTGTTTGGGATTATATAGATATAGTCAATTGAATTGCAAAATTCCACCCTGAATGCGGGTGACAACATTCTGTGGTCTGGGGTCATGTAGTGCATGAAATGGAGAAAGATAGCTAAGCACCAGTATCCATCTTCATCTACCTCCCGGCTGTGATTGCAATGTGAGCTGCTGCTTCCTCGTGCTCCTGCTGCCATGCTGTCCCCACATGATGGGCTGTATCCAAATTAAGCTCTTCCTCCTCCTTTCATCCTCTCAGAATTTCATCACAAAAATGAACACTAGGAATTATTTACAAGAACATGAATAACGTATGGGCAGCTGCACCATTAGAGTGCTCGCACCCCCTTATTTATTGTCTATTTATATATATTGGGAGAGGAGAGAAGTGCTCTCATGGACCTTATGAGCTTTGGACTCCATAATTCCCCTTCTCACCAGGGGATGTTAGCATTCCTTGTTGTATATCAAGCCTGTATGACAAATCACTATTTCTCCAAGTGGTATCATATACCATAGGACAGAGTTCCACAACACAAATCTAAAACATTGTATCAACTGTAAGAATATTTTATTAACCAAAGTAAATTTATCTTCTCAGTAGAAATCCAATAATCCAATAATCTTGGGAGTTTTTTTTTTTTCTCCCTAGACATTAAAGTACCTTTGCAGTGGCTACTTTTTGTCATCCTCTTCACACCTTTTCACCCATCTTTGTTGGTTGCTTTCTCCTGTTGATATAGGCCACAGTCATATTCAAATGGAACCTCCTCTGAAAATCTCTTCTTACTTAATATATTTATAAATGGCCTTTGGCACATGATCACATTCTGTATCAAAACAATACAACACATAATAAGTGCAGATACTAAGTATTTTTTAATTTTATTTTTATATTAATTATAGTTTATTCACTCTGTATCCACCTGTAGCCCCCTCCTTCTTTTCCTCCCAATCCCACTCTCCTCCCCTCATCTTCACCATGCCCCTCTCCAAGGCCACTGGATAGGGGACATCCTCCTCCCCTTCCAACTGACACTAGCCTATCAAGTCTCATCAGGACTGGCTGCATTGTCTTCCTCTGTGGCCAGGTAAGGCTGTTCCCGCATTTGGGGAAGATGATCAAAAAGCCAGCCACTGAGTCATGTCAAAGACAGTCCCTGTTACTCTTACTAGGGAAACTGCTTGGAGACTGAGCTCCCCTGGTCTACATCTGTGCAAGGGTTCTAGGTTATATCCATGCATGGTCCTTGGTTGGAGTATCAGTCTCAGAAAAGACCCCTGGGCCCAGATTTCTTGGTTCTGTTGCTCTCCTTGTGGAGCTCCTGTCTATCTATATCAGGAGCTATCTCACTCTTCTTTCATAAGATTCCCTGCACTCTGCCCAAAGTTTAGCTATGAGTCTCAATATCTGCTTTGATATCCTGCTGGGTAGAGTATTTCAGAGGCCCTTTATAGTAAGCTCCTGTCCTGTTCTTTGTTTTCTCCCTCTTTCAATGTCCTTCTTGTTTGCCATTCTGAGAAAGGATTGATCATCTTACCCAGGGTCCTCCTTCTTGCTTAGCTTCTTTATACAGATTTCAGATACTAACTATTGATGATTTAATGATTTAGAGTTAATGAGGAACTTTGAAGTATTTCATTTTATTGTTTTTTTTTAATTGTATTCATAAGATTGAATTCAGGGGATCCAATGGCTGCCTCAGTTTAACAGGTACCAAGTGGCATAACAGCTGTTCAATTCTTTCCTTTGCTGAGAGGCTAATGTAGTAAAGACACATCACCACTCAAAAGCAACAAAAGGAGACAAATAAGTAGGTAGGTAGATAGATAGAGAGATAGATAGAGAGATAGATAGAATTTCCTCCCTGGAGCAATCTCCTTTGCCAGTAGTGGAAACACTGAAG
The DNA here is from genome assembly GCF_907164565.1 of Psammomys obesus. Lineage (NCBI taxonomy): Eukaryota > Metazoa > Chordata > Mammalia > Rodentia > Muridae > Psammomys > Psammomys obesus. The sequence continues at coordinate 7,533,686 of NW_026596069.1, forward strand.
ACAGAGAGAGCTACTTCTTACCGGGAACAAACTTAATTTGTACCTTTAACACAACACCTAGAAGCCTTCCTCATTACTTTCCTTTTTTTTTTTCCTTGTTACTTTCCTACTTTAATAAACATAAAAGAAAACTCTTGAACCTTATTTTGGTATGACTGCTGTTGTTTTTGTCTTATGTGTGTGTGCCTATGAATGTATGTATATGTACATGCACATGTGTGTAAGCATATGTGTATTTGTATGTGTATATATATATATATATATATATATATATATATATATACATCTATGATAAACTTTTGCGGGTGACCATGAAGGTTAGCACTTTATTGTATTTCAGACTCATTGGCCATCTATCATTTATAGAAGAGGTAGACAAGATATTGGGAAATTTCTGAAAACTCAGGAAGAATACTCTTGACATAATCACATTTGACAAACCTTGTTGCTTATTTTTGCTTTTGTTAAAAAGTTAAGAAATCTTTAATTATGTATTTCAATATGTATCAAAATTTTAAAAATTTATTAACATAATTAAATGGAGATTCTTTCCTGTGAAATGTCAAATTTACAGATGATAGCCAACTTAGTGTGAGACTACAGTCCTATTTCTACCTGTGTTTATCTATAAATTAAGAGAGGATAGAAAGAGAGGAGGAAGAGAAAGAGAAAGTGTGGTTTGAATATAATCTTTTCCTTATAGATATCAAAGCTTACCATATATGACACAGAAGGTCGTATCTATCTATATGTCTTATGAGTCAAGACCAATAGATGTTCATTTCATGACTTTAGTGCCAGAAAAGAAATATTTAGTACTACAGTAGTCTGTATACATAAATGTGTGTTTCTTTGTCCTCTTGGCAAAGAGAAACCATGTATGACTAGGTAGGATGCAAGAATTTAAAAACCTACTACAAGTGACTGGTCAGTTAATGGGATGTCCTATATGCAAATTCTAGGAAGGAGTAGCTAAATGAGCTGTGGAGGACCATTCCAATCTGTGATTCCTTAGCACTTACCAACCTGCTGCAGTTATCAGGCACTGAGATCAGGAAAGTGAAGGACACTCATCTACAGGCTTCTGATGAATTTTTGAAGTTATGGGAGTTTGTGTTCTAGCTAAGTATGAAAGCTGTCTCTTGAGGTGGGACCATTAGCATGCCAGGAATGAGACAAGGTCATTATTAAGGAGGCTTTAGGTCTTGATGACCACAGTGGAGTAAGAATGGCTGGCCAGCAGGCAAAATCTTAAACAAGCTTACTTGCAACTATGCCAAGGCATATGCTCAAACCGAGGAGGGCTATACCCTTCCTGAGTTTTCAATACGTACGGAGGTCTATGCAATGATGAAGGAAAAGATAGTTGTGTCAGCATCACAGATTTTGGAGTTCATTGTATATTCAGAGTTTCATTGTGTTTGTGTACATACATGTGGTTTGCTTTTTCTTGTGAATATGTAAGTGTATATTCATGTATTTGGGACAATACCTGTAAGAAAAATATTCAACTTTGGGTTTTCAAAATATATTATCAGATGAAAGTTAATGGTTTGTATCTAATGCCATCTTTTGCAAATTATGCTACTTGTTGTATAAAGATATCAGAGCTTAACTTGAAAGCATTGATATGGTTTTACAACTATGGATATTTAACAGATGCAGATATCTACCTATTGATATTGAATATTTTATCATTTAAGGGTAAACAGAGCCCTTTAAAAAGACATTCAGCTAATTCGTTTAAAGAATCAATGGGTCAATTAAATATGATTTATTATTTTCTGTTTTCTTGCTCTTCGTCAGCATAGAATGCTTCAGACATTTCTGTAGGAAAGGTGAGGTCTGTTGAAAATAATAGAGATATATTTTGAATGGTCATGACTGTTTCTGAGATCTCTATCTTACCACCACATGTCTTTAATTCAGATCCTACATGTCCTTACATAAAATAATCTTCTCACCTAATCACTGTGAAACAGAAGAAAGCAATCTGTGTGAAGTTGTTCTGAGAACTGGAATGGGTATGCTGATCTTATTGTGACTGAAATTAACTGTCAATGTCCCTAATGAGAGAGTGGAAATATGGTAACTGTCCTATGAACTACACCTAAGAAAAATAGTATATATACAGTAATTACATACAAAAAATTCAATCAGTTAATAAATCAATGTGCATCAATGTAGTTAATGAGGTAAACTCTCATCTCTATGCACTGAGACCTGTCAGTGTACTTTTAATTACAGAATAGGATTTTCCAAGTTAGAAGTTCAGATATTTCAATTTGTATTTATATCATACTTATTATCAATAAGTAATTCCAGTTCTTTTGGCCATTCATCTATTCATCTATCCCTCCACAAAGCAAAAACTTATGTAACAATGAAATGCCTTATTTCACTAATCAGTTCTTAACCCATTCTCTCTAAAATCCTATTTACATCATCTTTGACAAAATATGTAATGTATTTTTTTTTATGCTGCCAGAGTAGAAAATGCCATCTACTTAACTTACAGGTACCTCTAACATGTAAATCATTTATAGCCTAAATGGTTTTCCTACTCCTAACCACCGAAGGAAACCTCCAACCTCTACTCACAATACACTACATTCTATTCAGCTACCTGTTAGGTTTTGTCCCTAAACAGTTTTAGTGTCCTCTACTCCTTCTCACTGTCATCTGCACCACAGTGAAAATAAATTCTTCAGACTTATTTTAAACCTTAGTAGGAGAAGCTAGAAAGACAATTAGTACCAGGTGGGAAAGAATTGGAAAAGGAAAATGGGTTGGCTGCCTGTGAGATTGGCTCTCTGTTCCTTTTTCTCATGAGCCAGTTGCAGAACTAAAGAGAACGGCTCTCAGTCCTTAAAGGTCTGGATTAAGTCACCCTTCAGTGTTTGCCTATCACTTGAAATATCAGCACGTTTGTAATGTCTTCACCCAAAAAAAAAAAAAAGAAGAAGAAGAAGAAGAAAAAAAAAATGAAAGAAGAAAGAAAATGCAAAGGAAAGAAATTAAAAGTGACTTTGACACTACAAGGTTGTTTTATTCTGAAAACAAACTTTAAACAGGGTGAAACAGTCCATTTATCATTCTGCTTTTTATTTCTAATATTTCCTCTCTTTACTCACCCCTCAGTACAAATATATATTAAAAATTTACAAGTGTGTGTACTAAAATTTATTAGTATTATACATTAATAAATATTAAGAATCAAGATAAATTACTAACATTTTTATGTATTCTGATTCATGTACCCTGAAATATAAACATATATATGCATATATATAAACGTTATCACTTGCATGAATCAAAACGACCCAGTACTTGCCAATTCATCTTATTATTTAATATTCATTAACACATACTTCACTCCTATAAATGCTGGGCGCTAACTGATTGTTATATTTTTGGAGGACACTGGAGTCAGTTCCATAAGCAGAAAGCAAAGACTGTGACATTTATTCATTGGACTCTGAAATGGATCTGTAGCGGAAGGGAATGAAATAAGGCCGTGGTACTCAAAGGTGTAAACAACAAAACCCCCATCAGATATCACAGCTTAGGGTGAAGGTGCTGTCTCTGTTTATTTCATTTACTCTGCCATCAAGGTTATGTTAACCTTCCATGCAAGCTTTTCTACCCCCAAATCAGTGCTTTCCCCTCTCCGAGACACCTAGTACTCCCTCTTTTACCTGATATTCCTTGTAAAAGAAAAATGACACAATAAACATGTTCATAGGTATTTAATGTGATATTTGTTTCAGTACAATTTGCATTCTAATGAAGACCGTGGATAGTGGGCAGGACTTAGGCCATATAAATAAAGCGTTAATGGTGGGGATGCAGGCATAGAGTCGATCTTTTGGGGACTGGAGGCCATGGCAATAACACTCAGCTCATATTAATTAGAAGAGAATTGTAGCGCCTAGGCAGACAGTCAAATGGAGTCAAACTGTAGTGTGCTGCTCTGCCAGTACAATGTGGATGGGCAGAGACAGCATGCTGTGCAATGAGGCTACAAAACCCTGTCTCTAAAGATGTACATTGTAGAGATGCCCAGTATGCAAGATATTCAGCACTCACTGCTTAAGCCGTTACCGTTCTTCTGTGATGGAACACGTGGTCATGTTCACTGACAGGATCTCTGGCTGGATATGCTAGAGTTCACCCTCCAACAGACCCTTTTGGCTCCCTGAGAGGCTGTATAAATGTTAGTATCTATGGTTTTATTGTCTTAAACTTTGTTTTTACATTTCTCACCTTAATCAATAGTATGGATTCACTATTATGTTTTATTATTCCTAAGCATCTACAGCTCATGTAGAGAAAGCCTTTCACCCATACCACATATCTGAGTCTACACACAATTAAATATGAGATGGTCATTCTACACAGTGATGACACCTCCGAATGCTGGTGCTGCGGATGATATTGGTGATGACGGACAATGGGCATCCAGGGTAAATAGGTGTCTGAGTGTGGAGCTCTGGATGGGGCTTCTATATGTTTGGGTTTTTTTTATACGCTTATAATCTATTTAAAGTCATAATCATAATAACTCCACATCTTGATTTACAGGTCGATGCTTATTCATGTGTTTCCATTTTCATCCCTATTTGTCTCTCTTTCCCATGCCCGTGTCCATATCTATCCCCATGAACCTGCGCATATCGTGGCTGGAAAGTGATGGTCTTATTCCTGGCTTTTCAGTCTCAGAAAGGGTGAGCTGCTACCTCCTTCATACAGAAGATCCAGAGTTTCCCAAGGAATACAAATCATTCCTACTGCTTAGTTTCCACATCTCCAGAAAATTCCATCTGTATTAGTTCTACAGGTAAGAAGCCATGCGGACGTTATGAGAGCAAGTGCATCTGCCTGTGCAAAGCATGCCACTCTTCCACTTCTCATTCCATAGATGAGTAGTCCAGAGTTATTTATACGCTGGGGTTTCCTGCATTCCTACATCTTGGAAGTAACATGAACAGTGTGGAAGGTACTTTGTGGCTCTATAGTGTTGTGAGCTGTCTCATGTCATGGAATATACATGCTGTGGTCATCGTTTGTACATCATTTGTGCATATGTTCAAAGATCAAATTTTGCCTGGAAATATTGGCAATGTATGACTTGTATATTTTGCTTTGGTTACATTGTGAAAACGAAGTGAAAGAGGTACTGAAAATGGCATCAAGAGCACAGTATCGATCCATCATAGGACCGCTAACAAGATGCCTCTGGTTCCTCACTTGCTTTGTTCCATATTAAACTCCCATTAGAAGGCACAACACTGCCTCATTTTCCTGAAATACCAAGTCACATGAGTGATCTCGTGGACTGTGTGTGTACAGGACCATCGTGTGTCTATAAGTAAATCACTGAGTACCTTGCTTTAAAATATCAAGACACTATATACATACTGCATATATTTTTAAGATACTCACAATAAAATGTTATTGAAGTAAATGTGTACAAGTGATAATATTTTGTGTGATGGAAGCATCAAAAACCTACAGTTTTGATGACATTTGAGACCTCTCTACTCTGAATATTCAATACTAAAATCATTCACTTGCCACGGTTCTGTTGCTGCCAGCCTTTAGCCACACCTTTTCATGGTTTCCTGTTTCTTATTAAAACCTATCAAAACATATTGCATCAAAATGTAATAAAGGTTCTCTGTTGTCCAATATATCATTATTTTTAAAAGGAAATATTTTATGAAGGAGCATGTCATTTTAATTATTGTTAAACAAGAATAAAATCACACAGTATTGAGCAACACATGACATATTTTTAATATTTTTGAACTCAAAGCATTTAGGTAGTACAGAAAAACAGGAGGCTAAGGAGATGGTCCACGTAAGCTATTTTTCACACATTTTTGGATGAACTGAGTTTCTAGAACTCATGTAAAAATCCAGGTATGATGTAACCATCCATAGTCCAAGCACTCCTAATGGGAGAAGAGAGGTTAAGTAAATAGAACTACTTGGAGGCACATGGGCCCGCTATCCTGGAGCAGTGATAAGAACCAAGGAGACCTTGTTTCATAGCAAGATGGATAGTGAAAAACTACTGAAAGTTTTCCAGTGAGCTGCACAGGTATACAGTTACCTCTTGTACACTATGCACTCACAAATACAATCACACACACACACACACACACACTACAAATTTTAAAAAGCAAAATAAAAAACCAAGTATGTATGTCTGCTGAGCCATATACAAGAAGAGTACAGGTGACTTTTGACTCCAACTTAGTTTGCTGTTATAACATAAATTTTAAAATGTATGAATGTATAAGTTAAGGAAGTTAGAGCACAAAAGAGTTATTACTATAGACAAGAAGAGAAAGCATTGCCACTTTCAACATTCACCCAGCAAGGAAAGCATGTTACTATTCTTTAGATTGGTTGATGGACCTCATTATTTAGGACAGAAGCTGAAGGCAGGGCTTACCCTGCAGTTTGAAGCATCTGTCATTAACAATTCCTAACTTTATTGACTTTTTCAGCAGTAATCCTGGCTTTCTCTACAAGGGAACTTCTTCGTAGGTGTCTTATAAGTCCCTTGCAATAGACTGGAGTAGCAAATGATTGTGTCTTATGTCTTATGTACAACTAAATTACTCAGGGGATGGATAGATAAGTTAAGGGAATGCAAAATAAGTCAGAGCATATATATATATATATATATATATATATATATATATATATATATATGTGTGTGTGTGTGTGTGTGTGTGTGTGTGTGTGTGTTTCCTATCTTTCCTCTTCAAACCACATTAGTATAAGAGATATAGTATTTAAAACATATTTTCTTTTGTCTCGGGATCTCTCTGTGCTTTCTGCAGTGTTTGCGTTTCTCTGTCTCTTCTCAGTTTAGTGTCTCGGGACTTAGCTGAGCTTTCTCTTGCCTAGTGCAGCCTTCACTGATACAATTCACTAAGCTAGGGAAACTTGGCACAGGCTGTTTTATTTGGTGCTCTTGAAGGTCATGAGCATTCTGTGCTCTCCGTAACCGATTAGACAGATCATATGCGCAATTAATCCCCCTAATCCCTCCCCTCAGTTAGACCATAGGAGAATATACACATGCCGAAAGGATAATGCTTTCAAACATGTGAGACTCCTTTCATCTGAGGATCTCCAAGTCCTTGTTACACATGTCAAAAGCTTCCTATCCCTCTTTCGAAATGGGTATTACAAGATTAATTTGTAGAAGGCAAAGGCAAGCATGGAGACATTCACAGATTTTCTTAAGAGCCTCCACTCAGGCTAGAGAGCCTATCACTGGCAAGTCTGGGGTTCCTGTAACCCAGGGGGCTAGAGGACATTTCAATACATAGGAGGCTTTTCTTTTAGGAAATGAGGTCTTTTTAACAGAAAATGGATTGCTTTATGTTGTCACAGTCATAGAGTTGAATAAGACTTCAGCCTTGATGTCTTGCTTTTGCATTTTGTAGATTCTCTTAGGGTTTTAGGCAAAAGGGGGGGGGGAGGAAAGAAGGCACAGCTGCTCTTACTGTCTAGAGGAGGAGCTCTTGGGAGGGATGCTGGTGGGATCATATGTCTGTGAATTCACATTCTTAATCGAAGATTAAAGGGCTTGTGGGGGTCTATGAAATATGTGTGAAGCAGAAAAGAAATTTCTTAAAATTCACTTTGATTTTTCATCTAATTCTGTTCCCTTCTTTGATTCAGTTTCATTTGATAAGGGGGGGGGGTCTTGCTACTGCCCCACATGGTCCTAGAACTCACTACATATTCACCCAGGTAAGCCAAGCATTTTGGATCTTCCTAACCATCTCCAGAACATGGGGGGGATAGGTGCACCAGCACACCATGGTTGGCTTAGTTTTTTAATAAACCAGGCAAAATTTAATGCCAAATGTACCATTAAAAAAAGGTCACAATATGTTGATATTATGGTGGGGAATTCTGTCTCAACATGTTCTTTGGACTTAAGTATTTGGAACTGAAACCTTTCTCTATATACAAGATTATCAGTAAAAAGGGTTTAGATGCCTAAACCATTCCCATACATTTCCTCCTTCAGTCATAATTGATGCTCTATCCTGCTCATATGTCAACATATGTTAATTATTACAGTGACAGTAGTTTTTAGGGGAACAATCCTGTGTGAAACAAACACATCCAGAACATCATTTGTCTCCAAAGGCCACTGGTCAAAGGATCTTAGAGCAAGAGATGTAAACCCTTCACCCCTACCCAAGGAAACAGGAAATCTACAGTGAATTCTCAGCCTGGAAGTACAACCTCAAGAGAGCCCAGTGGAGCACACTAGAGCATTTGCCATTTGACTCTACTTGTCTGAGTACAGCAAGATTCTTCTCTATGTCTCTATGTGGGGGAGGTCATGATGTGCTGTCATTCTGCCCTTGTTAGATAGGCCCTCACATGTAAACTCCAGGACTCTGAAGACAAGGCAGGATTTGGCACTCATATTCCTTTTCTCCATCATTCTTGTATGCAAAGAAAAGAGGAAGTAAAAACATAAGTACTTGCTTTCCAACCAATGTTTCTCTACACATTGCTATTTACAGAATTTCCTTTAATGCTCTTGCTAGTTTCTGAGGTACTGGCTCTAAGTTAACACTTCAGTGGTTCAACTAGAATGGTAAAGCCTCTCAAGTCCTTCTTTGATATCATTGTTCATGTCAGATTCTGGGTGTCCTTTACCAGACTTCAATTAGAACATGGATACCTCAAAGTTTACTTTATTTGGGCACATCTTTATAACATTTAGCTCTTGGCCACTATCACACTATTTTCAACAGTGTTTTATATAGGATAATATCTCCTCTCCTTGGCCTTATTGCAAACATCAGCCTCCTTGTATATGAACTAGAACACTTTATAATGGCCTCTGCAAAAGGGTAACATGGCATGCCCCAAGCTTTCAGAGACCTTGAGAATTGTATGTTCATGGCACCTGCTGTCTATGAGGTCTTGTCGGGTCTTTCAAAGGTTAGTCTATGGTCTCTTCAAGTAGTTAGCAGAGGAGAATTGGCTAGCATTCTTCCCAAAGGATTATTGAAAGAAGCAAACTAAAACCATAAAAACAAAATCTTTATCAGGTAAGCATGTAAAGATTCTAGTAACAGAAGAACTAATAAAGAAAGGAAAACTCATGACATGGACTATGCTGCCTTCTTCCTTTCTGTCACTTCCACTTAATGGGGCTGCCTTGCCTGGCCTCAGTGGATGAGGATAAGTTCAGTCCTGATGAGATTTGATGTGATGGGGTGGGTTGGTAGAGGGGTTCCCCTTTTCTGAAGAAATAGAGAGGGGGAATATAGGAAAGAGGGTGGGAGGGTGTGATCTGAAGGAAAGGAAAAGGGGGCCATGATCAGGATGTGAAGTGAATAATAAAATAAAAATAAATTTTAAAAAAGAGAAAAGAAAAAAAAAAAAGAAAAACTCAGGATATAATGAGACTACAACCCTGAATATACGACTTGGCTTTAGTTAAGTACTAGACATTAGTCAATGAATTAACCAGGAGACATTTGCCTACTTTCTCTAGTAGAATTTTTCATGTTGTTCCATATTAAAGCCTGAATGATCTTCCCTCACTTCCCTCCCCTGGTGTGGACTTGCGGGGATGCACTTGGTTAGAAGGAAACTTTCCAAACTGGACCAGAAATCTTACAGCACAAGATTCAGACCACCTCTTGCATCAAAGCTTTATTAATCAGTCTCCATGGCAGTTTTTTTTTTAAAAAAAATAAGTATTACTTTGTTTTCAGATTACCATAACCTTATGCAAAATGTGTCACAATCATTACCTGAGTTCCAGCAATATGTGCGTCACCCATTATCTCATCCATCTGCTGTCTAACAGTCTTATCACCATAAATTACATTTGAAAATCTAAAGTAGATGTTATCCATCCTATTATTACTGAACAACGGGGAGGCACATGTTATTTAAATCAAAATATGCACTCTGCATTCACCAACGCCTTTCAATATCTTATGGGATATTCGATTGGCAAATTAGTAATGAAGTTTTGCCAAGAGAAATGATGCCCTTAAAAAAATAATTTCAACACAAACCATTTCACAGAGAGTAAGCGTCTGATAATGGTCTTGCTGATCCTTGCACAGCTGGGGGGAGAAGCGCTGCTTTTCAATCTATTCATTTTGACTCCTGTGTGTGTTCAAAAATAAGGCATTATCATCCTACCCACTGAATTTATCAACATGACCTTTACAGATCTTTAAGGTCACATGTTTGTCTTCCCCAAGGTTACTCCACTCCCATTTGCACTAGTTGCATCTCTGTAGCTGTAATAAAAACTCTGACTAAAGTGAATTAGGGTAGGAAAGAGTTTATTTCAGCTTACAGTTTATATGTCATTATAGAGGGAAGTTGGAGGGTTAAGTTGAGCGGAGATTGGAGCAGACACCATAAAGGAACTCTGTTTGTTGGCTTGCTCTCAGGATCATGCCGAGCTAGCTCTCTCATACAGCCAGGGCTACCTAAGCATAAAATGATATCACTCCCAGTGGGCTAGGTGCTCCTAAACTCAGTAACAATCAAAAGAATTCCTCAAGGGTATGTTTACAGGTCAACCTGATCGGGGCAATTCCTCAAATTAAGAATGTCCTTCTCACTTGACTTTAAGCTGTGTCAAGGTGACAGTTAAAGCTGACTAGGACAACATGCTTCCACACTATTTCACACTAGTGACATAACTGACGCTGAATGCCTGTGTATTGGTTGTTGTACTTTTTGTTAGCTTTATAAAAGATAGAGTCATTTGGGAAGAGGGACTCTCAACTGTGGAAAAAACATCCTTAAGACTGGCCTATATGCAAGTCTATCTTGCAGTTTCTTGATTAATGGTTGAAGAGTGTGGATCAAGCTCACTGTAGATGTTACTACTCCTGGGCAAGTGACCTTGGGGAAGGTAAGAAAGTGGGATGAGCAAGTCAGGAAGCAGCATTCCTCAGGGGCTTCTTTAGTTCCTGTTCCAAATTCCTGCTCTGACTCTTCTAAGTGGTGGTGTGTGACCTGAGAGTCTTTAGATGAAAGAAATTATTTCCTTCCCACGTTGCTTTTGGGCATGTTGTTTTATCACCACAATCAAAACTTTAGATGAGACACCCTGCTGGCATTCTCACTATACTTATAGAACAATACCACATGAGAAGTTTCCTCAATATACAGCAATCAATACATGATCCTAGAAACTTTTGAGAAAGACGGGGAGTCCAACATATAATATTCAAGGTCACTTTTGACGTGGAATTCTCCTTATACATTTAGTAGATATTTGATATGATCTGCAAGTGTTATCACCTATGCTCAATTTGGGCAATTTTTCTTAAGCTTATAGGACTTTTGCAGAAATTGACCTGGTCTGTCATGCTTGTTTGTTGTGAACAGCAAAGTCCTTCAGCTTACTTTAGTAATTATTTGTTCACACATTCAAGTGCTGAATGCATTCTGTTTCAACTTTGTCTATCTCCTGATCCTCAACTGTGGTTGATAGAAAACAAAATGGACAGTAGATAACCACAGTTTTTAATGCCATAATTCTGTTCTAGATTAAAATATGTCATAGAGAATTTCTTCAGTCTTGTGCTGAATACATTTTTTTTTCAAAATTACAGTTTGCTCAGCCTCAAAAGTCATCTGTGACTCTTACTATTCCAACCTCCCTTGTAATTAAGAAGTTGGGAGGTCTTCACATATAGATTATTCTCAGCTGGTTATATGGTTTGAAAGCTTTAAAAATTTTTCCTCTGTGATATGGAATTTCATGATACATGAGAGAATACTGAGCCTATGTCAGCACAGAGAGAATTAACTTGTTCTAAAACCTTTAAGCCATTTCTCCTGACAAATACAGAATCCCATTGAGGAAATACATTTGGAAGATACCATCCTGGTCAGTGTGAATTCTTGAGCTCTTCTCATTTCAGCTCAGTCCTAATCTTCTGTCAGACATTGTGTTCACCTGAAGTGATAATTTGTGGTAACCTTCATCACATGTGCCACATTTCTTTCATTGTTCTGTTGCTGTTGTTTTTGTTTGTTTGTTCTGGTGTGTGTGTGCGTGCCTCTGTGTGTGTGTGTGTTTGTGTCTGTGTGAGTGTGTATGTCTGTGTGTGTGTGCATGTGTGTATGTGTGTGTGATTTAAGTGTCTTCAAAACTAGGTCACACAGAACTTATCTACTTCTATGCTGTTTCAATTCATATTGTGATGATACCATAGTTAGCTTTAGTTTTCAGTGAAACACAATGAGGGAAGAAAACCACTACTGAGATGTATCTTTCAGATTGGCCTGGGGGTGTGTCTGTGAGGTATGTTCTTCATTCATTATTGTTGGAGTACACAGCCCACTGTGGGCAGTAACATCCCTAGACAAATGGGTTTGGCCTGCATAAGAAGGGTAGCCAAAGCAAGGCAACAACACCCCTTCGTGGTTTATGCTTCAATTCTTGTTTCCAGGTTCATACTTTGAGTTTCTGCCCTGCCTTCTCTCTATGTTGCATTGTAAACTACAAGACAAATGAGTTCTATCCTCTACAAGTTGCTTTGTTTTTTTTTTTTTAATCTTTTATTTTTTTTTATTAATTACACTTTATTCATTTTGTATCCCCCCATGAGCCCCTCCCTCCTCCCCTGCCGATCCCACCCTCCCTCCCCTTTCTGCATGCATGCCACTCCCCAAGTCCACTGATAGGGGAGGTCCTCCTCTCCTTCTTTCTGATCTTAGTCTATCAGTTCTCATCAAAAGTGGCTGCATTGTCCTCTACTGTGGCCTGGTAAGGCTGCTCCCCCCTCAGGGGGAAGTGATCAACGAGCAGGCCAATCAGATTATGTCAGAGGCAGTCCCTCTTCCCATTACTATGGAACCCACTTGGACACTGAACTGCCATGGGCTACACCTGTGCAGGGGTTCCAGGTACAAACTAGTAAATATAGCTACCGAGTCTTCAGAGGTCTAGCTGTGGTTCTGTGCTTTGACTGGGTTCCTTGTACTCCCTGCCTTTTGCAACTAATCTATTCCTTCTTTAAAGTTTTTCAATCTGTTGACTGTATTTTAATTTTTAAAGAACAAAGCAATTGGTTGTATAAATATATTGACTTTCCTCATGTAACTGTTTTTCTTCTCCATTTGACAGTTCTGTCTAAAAAGGTTAGAAAATTCTAGTCTGGCTCCAGAACGCATGATAATGAGCCTTTACATTTTCATGTGTAACCCCCCTGCAGTAAGCTGCCTCTCTAGTCTAGAATATAATGTCAAGTTGTCTCCTCAGTGTAGACACAGGCTTCTCCATAATTTCCCTTCATGGCCTTTCAGACAACACTGATTAGTATGGATCTGAAAAAGACACAGGATAAGGAAGGGTAGAAATTTATAAATATGAAAACTGATGTCTCCCAATATCCATCCAAGTTTTCAAAGATCGCCTATTTCCCACACTGATTGTCAGTCCTGGGACCCTTTCATGCAGTATTGGCTCTTTCAGCAAACTTTTTTACTTTATTTTACTCTATCACATGGTAATGCAAAGTTTCAATCCAATGTAGAAATAAGTCTTTACCCACTCTGCCATTCCTATGAGGATATGGATATAGTTGTTGGGGAAGAATCTGGAGGATTGCTCTTAAACTTGCTTTCTCAGAACCACAGACTTAAGATTAAAGAAATAGTGAAGTAGATCAAGCAGTTCATTTCTTTTTCGTTTTTCTAAAAATATTGGAAATAGGTTCTATCTTTTACTTCTCATATAAGACTGAGAAACTTTCTTAAATGTGTCTCATCTATTACAACAAAATGACAGAGCCATTACCTGAGTAGAATGAAATCCTTCCAGGAAGATTTTTTGTACTCACATTTGATGGCTAACCTTGGTTTAGGCCTTAAAGGCTAAGATATGATAACCAAAAATGAACTCTCTCAGATTGCAACCTATGCTGCCTAGATACAGGTAAGATATTGGGAGGGTGAGGGCTGCTGGGAAGAAGCCAAGACCCTCCTTTAGGATGGGTTCTTTCCTCCTCCATCACCACTTCCATTACTGTACAAATGGATGGAATTTCAAGTGCATACTTTAGAACATTCATGCACATTCATCCTATCTCAGAATAACCTCTTAGATTATGTTGTTAATGTAATTTTCAGTTTTATCATCTATTACAATATGGCTGATGGAATGTTGTTTATGCTTTGGCTCAACATGTAATATTACCAATTCTGAACAAATAAATCTAAAAATTTATCTCCACATTAGACTTCCTTGTCCTCTCTAAAACCTGGCACAAATGAAGATTGAGAATTCTGGAAGCTGAAAAGACTTGGCATTTTCTACACATTTATAAACAGAAACAATCTGAACTGAGACTTTAGTAGTCACAAAAACCACAACAGACTGCACCAATAAAGCTAATGACTTGTATTTAACTTGCTATGACTCATAGCTGGGTTTAATTGCTCAGGTACTATGTACCTAGGGTCAGAAGGGATAAAGATCACTTAGATACTGCAGGGTTAAAGAATGAATGTGGAAAATACTTTCTGCCTTTTGAGGTTTACAACACATTTTTAGAAACATAATTATTTGAGTTAAGTAAAGAATGCAGTTCCACAGTTAGCAATAAATATTTTAATATAAAATTTTATAATTAATTATACATCACCACATTGTAAATTGAAAAAGACTCTCAAAATATATTATGTGGAAAATTATCATTATTGCCATCACATACTTCAAAGAAGAGAGTTGTGTAAATTGATGTATTCAGAAAGACATCATAAGGAAATAAAGATTTGAACTAGGTCCTTGATAACCAGGTAAGATAATATCAAAGGCAGACTGATGTATTAGAACAAATGGAATACGGGATCAAAAGCCTGAACACAAGCCCTTTCACTTATGAGTAGTTGTGTTACTATTGATCAACTTAGCTGTCCTCTATGAAAAATTTTCTTTATCTGGAGCAGGGTAAAATGGGAGCTGCTAAAACAATTGAGTCATAAATCATTAATCTTCATCATTGATAGCTGGCAAGATGTGTATACGTTTTGGGTACACTGTGTGTGTGTGTGTGTGTGTGTGTGTGTGTGTGTGTGTGTGTGTGTGTGTATGTGTGTGTGTATGTGTGTACACATATGGGTAGAGATGTGAACACTATCTCCAAGTAGAGTTCACAAGTACAACCTTATCATAATGTACAAAGCAAAGCAAGCTTACACCCTGAGTTGAACTGATATCCCCTGGCAAGTGCGTTTTCTGAACAATTCCAGCTGTCTGAGGAGTGGGCTCAGCAGCAGGTCATCAAGGAAAGTAGGCCTGCAGAAGGAATGGATGGGTGACTTTGCTGATACAGGTGACATAATCTCCTTGGCTCCTTTTTCTTGTTTTTTAAATATTTCTCTCCTTTTGACACTAACAAATCTCCCGGGGTTCTGATAGTTCTGACTGAGCCTGTGAAGCAGCCATGGCTTGTCTTTTGTGGACCCTGTCTCCGGTATGTTTTGGGTGGTAAGCTTTCTCCTGGTACTGGAAGGTCCAGAAACCACAGACCTGCATAGATGTGCACTGTGGAGGATTCAATCTGCAGATGTATGTGCTGCAGAGAGCAGAGGAGGAGAATTTGAGGAATCTCAGTGCCCTGACACCCATGGAGGGCTGTTTTCTGTTTATTCTTGTTTTCAAGAAGATTCTGCAGAAACAAAGAAGGAGGGGAATATTCTGATCTCGTTAACAAAAAGATAAGAAGAAATAAAAGAACCAGAGAGATGGTAGAAGGGAGGAACAAAGGGCCTCAGAGGTGACAGGAACAGCCAGGACGCCTCCTGACGGATAGACTAATAAGATCAAATGGGCAGTGCTCAGATAATAATCCCAGTCTCAAGCTTTCTGTGTGTGTGTGTGTGTGTGTGTGTGTGTGTGTGTTCTATGCCCTTGCAGAAGTTGCTCAATCCATTTCATTCTTCCTTTCAGTGAGAAAATATTATTTGCTTTATATTAGGTCTCAAAGAAACCCAGGATGAATGGCTACCCGAGGTGACTGTTAGCCTATCAGTCTCTCAGCATTGCTCAGTGCCTGTGTTTTCCCCAGCACTTCTCACTGCACCCCCGTGCCCTAAACTTCCCAGCCAAGACAACACACTTGATCGCTTTCCTCAGATTCGCTTCCCTGTATAACCCAGCCATTTTTGTAACTCAGATCTCTTGAGCTCCTGACTCACCCTTGTCCTCTTGGTTCCTGGTCCCTCTCTCTACTCTTCCTCTCTCTTCTCCCTCTTCCTGGCTCAGTTTAGTCTGAATCCTTCCAGATGCCTCTGATTGATTTCTTCCTCACATGTACAAGAAACCTTCTTTCTCCACCATACATAGACACAGTCATTTCCTCAGTTCATTCTTTTTTTTTTTTTTAATTATTCAATTTCCTTATGGAATCATTTGTTGTCCAATGCTTTCACTTTCAAGTCAACATTTTTTGTCTTTTTGTTTTGTTTTGTTTACGTGCTTATGATAACGGGATGAAGTCTATGACCTTGTGGAATCCAGGCATCCAAGTCAGTGCTCTTTGAATAGCTTCTTCTTCCCCTTGCTTTGTGAAGACTAGATGTTCACATGTAGCATATGCTGGCTTAGATTCCCAAGTCCTGGATTCCAGGTGTGCATCATAAATCTGGCAAATACTCTTCAATGAAATTTTGGCTTCTAGGTTTTCCTGTGTCTCTGAAAGTTCAGGTTTTCTTTTCATGTTGCTTACTCATGAACTGTGTCACAGGAGATCCAGCCTGATTTGTTAGCGTTTGTGGAAAGCGAGCAAGAATGAAGCAGAAGTGCACAGGACAGGATCCAGTGGTGAGAGAATTGTCTTACTCTCCTGGAGACTAAGCGGTCTAAAGGCGTTAGATGCAAGAAGATTCTTATATTCAAAAATTCCATACCAGGGCTATATGTCACGAGCATGTACATGATGGGTGACCAGAAAGTGCTAAGGAATATTAAGAATATTTGCATGTTGTCTGATGAGCTGTTACAAATGGGTACTTTAAATAGGAATTGTGCTCACGATCTTATTCTTCAAACCCTTCCCTAGTAACATAATCGTGTTCCCTGCCCTAACTGCAAATGGTATCATGGGGGCTGCAAATTGTTTGAGGTCACAAAGTGATATATTGCTGAGGCAGGTTCATATGTCTTAACTACCTGGTATTAACACCTTTGCTCCTGCCAGGACTCTTTGCTGCCAGTCAGCTAGGAAATACTTCTATTTACAAGAAAATCAAGAATATTTGACATGTGTGTTTTGTCATAGGAAGTCCTTGCCATTATGTTTAGGGCTAGGTAAAGCATAAATCCAGTAATTCTTCCATATTTCCAAAGAGGATCATATTACCAGACAAAGGCCACATTTAATGTAACAGTATCTTCTCTTCTCAATCCAAGGAAGCATTGTAACTGCATACTCTTACAGGATGGACTTACCATAGGATCAATTTCATAGGGTCCAGATCCCATGTTTCCTCTCAATTAATGAAGCCACAGAAATGTATATTTGCTTTAAAAAAAAAAAAACCTCCTAGATTTTATGGGAGAGAACAGGCAGAACTTGAGAATTTGAATCTAAAGGGATGTGAAAAGCTTAGTCATCCTGCTCACAGTGCTGACTCATCTACAGCTTCCTCCCAGACCAAGCTCCTGGTAAGCAAGCATTCCTCAAAATAGAAACCAGAAGTCACTTGCCCTGAGTGGTATTCCTCCAAAGCAGTATTTGTGAAGCTGCGTCAGGAAAAGGGGGTTGAGGAACACTTCAAATAGGGATAAGAATACATAATAATAATATTAGTAATATGATGATGATAATAATGATAATAATTTATATGTAACATATTTTATTTGTAAATTCCCAAATTTGATCACATACTTTTCACTCCTCAGTTATTAGAGCGGCAAAGCCCTGTCTTTCTTGTATTGGCCTTCCCTGCCTTTTGTTCTTTCTTATCCCCATCTTTGTTCGGTGTTGCTACATATCTCTCAGGCTGAAAATTCTGGTTAGCTTTGGTTTAGGGTAAACATCTTGGCCTATCAACAATATCCATACTCTCTGCTCTGAGTTGCTGGAACACTTCCTAAGAACTGAGAGTGCATGGACTAACAATTATATTTCAAGCTACATTTAATGTTGAAGTATGAGGCAACAAATTGATCTTAGATGTCTCCAGTCAAGCATGGCTTCACCTCTGACATGGGAAAGAACCGCCGCAGAGCTGGTGCGTACTTGCAAAATAAATAAAATGGGTAAGACCCCATCCATACCAAAACAAAAGAGGAAAGGTACCAACATTTTTTTTTCCTGAGTCTGAAAGATTGGCTACTGAGAAGGCACAGGAAGCTGTACAGAAACATGCCTAACAACCTGTGCAAAACCACCCAGCCTGTGTCAGCTCCCTCTGAGAGATGCCTATTCACAGTTCTGCTTGGTAACCTGACTCTTTTCATTAGGGAATAGAAAACATAATATATTCAAATATGTGCACACAAAAATAGCTAGCAAGATGCTTATTCAATGCAATGTCTAAGAACTATCTGCATTTGGCTATTTACTGAATCTCTACTCAATAATAGCATTTGTTCCTGGGGAACAAAGGAGGAAAAATGCCTCTCTGTGAGAACATCAAACACCCTGCAGTATTTCACAGCTTCACAGATGCTCTTCTTCAGGGGCAAGGAATAGGATTCTTGCTTTATTTGAGAGGAAGAGATAGGCTTCGAAAACAACTTAGAAGTCAAGGAGTAAAGCTTTTTTTTTTTTTTTCATTTTAATTGCTGAAATCATGAAAATATTCCAACAATAAATTTGAAATGTATATACTAGAAAACTCGTAAGAAAAAGCAAGAAACAAGAACCGGGAGAAAACCGGGGCACCTATTAACATTTCCTCCCAAGTTATCGATTAAACTGAAATATAATTTACAAAATGCTGGAAGACCACATTACAGCCTAAGACTCCAGAGATACTATTTTAAATACCTCCCTCCCCCCTTTTTGTCAAGTAAAAGGAACACTATTGCTAGAATCTTACTGTGGAATGTTTTCTGAGCCCTGAAATACTGTCTCAAATTCCAAATTAACAACTGAAGTTCTTAATTTATTTCTTAATTTTTATATCAGGAAAAAGTATTCAGATATTGAGTTAGACTGGGAACCATCCTTTTCTAAACAACCCAAACAAGTATTCCTAGTTTCTTTCCTTCCAGTAAAAACAAGATCAGACTTTTGTCAAAAGTTGGAATAGAATGTGTGTCAAGCGACCATACTCCCCAAATTGCCTGCTATCCCAGGATCAGCTGCTGTGTGGCGATAGTCCCCTTCAAATGAACAAGCTCTGGCTCTGGCTCCTCTGCTTCTGCCTTGTTGCTTGAAATGCTTCTCTGGCTGTCACTGTAACAAACAGTTCTAATTGCTGGTTGACTGTTAGGGTGGAAATTGCAGCAGTCTGCAGTTGAAGGCTTTCACTCTGGACACTGGAGGCAAACAGCTCCTTCCCTGAAGGAAGAAGGAAGACAATCTTGAAGAAACAAAGTAATAAATAATAAATCATTTTCCAGGAAGCAGAATGCCAACCTAACTTCCTAAAAGGTCGTAGTCTAACCTGATTGAAATGTGTTTTTCTTCAAGAAGGAACAGACGTGCTGGCAGGTTTTCTCGGGTTCTCGGTGGTGATGGTGGTGGATGGCATTTGCTTTTGTCTGTGAAACGGTACAGGGTAGGCAATGATGTGAAATTGTAAACTCTCCAATTTATTTTCATGGCAATCTGTGAGATGTGTCCCAGGAGGCAGGTACAACAATTTCAGCTGAATTGGCCTCCCTTTCCCCTTCCTTACATTAGGAAGATTGCAATCTCATTTTGAGAAATACTACAGAATTCCCTGAGTCTAATAAAGTGCCCGAGTAACCTGTAGGCTCTGAGTTGGTCTGTGTGCTACTGAAGAAAACCTCTATCATAGGAGAGAGGGAAATGAGGAGCCTATACTATCAGATTTTACTGCCATGACAGAATTCAGGTTACAAAAGGCAATGTCTAATTTGGGGATTTAATCAGATACCCAGCTTCAAGGACAGCAGCTGCTGTTCTCTTAGCGTGGATAAAATTATAGGGCCTATCAGCTCTTACGCTTCAGGGCACAATGTGATCACCAGCTGAGGTCAGGAGGAAATGTCCCCACTGGCAGTCTTACCCAGTTATAGCCATTACAAGAGATTTAACGCCTACCCCTAAAACATCTGATGCGACTCATTACCAAATAAGCACAAGCTTTACAACAAGGCCTTAAACTGACAGACAGCCATGTGCACTCAGGGGGTTGGAGTTCAAGAACATGAGCCTTGATCTGAAGCCCATATCTTAGGTGAGTTTCTAATGGACCATAGGAGATGACTCTCAGCTGGTAAACTTGGCCCACAGATTCCTTTTGTTTTACATATTTGTGCAATTTGTGGGTGAACAGTATCTACCTTTGCCGGATAGTCACATTTGATTCTATGAACAGAGTACTCCAGAATAGGTGGTATCATTGTTTATCCTTAGTGTGTAATGCACAGTATAAATGTAAGAAATTAAACTGGCACACATTCATTATTCTGGCATTATTTAGAACTATCTCAGTTTAGGTTTTCTGAAGCTCCTGTTTGTGGTCTTCTGAGGTGCTAATACAGTTGTCAGCTCGGGGTATGATTCTCATCTGAGGCTATGAATCCTGGTCCAACCTCCCTGGTTGCTGGTAGGTTTCACTGCTTTGCAGTGCTCAGACTGAAGGTCAACTGTTTTGTTTGTTGTTTTTCTTTCGTCTTGTCTTGTTCTTTCTTTCTTTCTTTTCTTTCTTTCTTTCTTTCTTTCTTTCTTTCTCTCTCTCTCTCTCTCTTTCTTTTTCTTTCTTTCTTTTCTGTCTACTATCCAGCAATGGCATTCTGTTCCTGCAAGTCACCCACAATTATGCCCAGGATCCTCTAACTCTAAGCAGTTCAAGAGAAGCACGTGAGTTTTCTCCCCGCATTCTGTGACATATTCCAATACAAGTGAGAAGTCCCTAATAGAAATGTTACAGATTCGCACTTTCTTCAAACATCCAAGGGGCAAGAGGTTTGTGCACCTTAGGGGTCAGAATGTGGGGACTATCTTACAGTTGTGTCTAAAGCAGGACTTTGCTGACAATATTGCTGCTGAACTTCTGATTTGGCTACTGCTATCAGCAATTTTAGGTATGAGATGGGAAAAGCAATTTACTTATTTTCTTATACCTATTAATAACTATCTGCAAAGGAGACAGATGACTAGGAAAAAAAAGCCCTGTAGAAAGGACTCTGGAGGCATCTGGTTTAGCCACTTTTGTAGCAGATAAATAAACTAAGAATCAAAAATTTAGCTCCTTTCGCTAACTGTCTGTGTCACTGAGATCCAGCAGTTCTCTGTATGCATAAACATCGGACACAGTGTTCTGTTTCCTCAATCAGTCTGTGCCTGCTCTACAGAGGACGCTCTCATGCCTGTACTCACAGGTATCTCCAGACTTTGTGAGACCTTGTGCATTTTCATCCAGTGCTTCTGGCTGATGACAGACTTCTCCCACGAGACTAGAGGCAGGTGACACTTTTAGTCTAACACTCTAACCTCATAATAGGGGCGGCAACATCACGAATATAAACACTGGACTTAGAAGAAAAATGAGTGGGACTCATGCTCCAGAGAGCAAAGAAAAAAGAAAGGAGGGTGTGCATTATGTAAATGTCAGGATGGTGTGTGTGTGTGTGTGTGTGTGTGTGTGTGTGTGTGTGTGTGAGAGAGAGAGAGAGAGAGAGAGAGAGAGAGAGAGATGAGTTTTCCTGTGCATTCAAGTGCATGGTATGTATGGTGTGTGTGGAGTGGAGTGTATGTATGTCTGGTATGTATGATGTGCATGCACGTGTTGGGGGCTGTTCAGTATGTGGTATTGTGTAAAGCATGTAGTATTATATAGAATGTGAATGTTGTATTTGCAGATTCTATGTAATATGTATGTGTGTGCTGTGTGTATGTGTTTTGTGGGTGGGGGTATGTGTAGGTGTGGAATTTAGGTGTGTGTTGTATGCCGGCATATGCTTGTGTGTATATAGGTGTGTATCTAAGTGTCTGAGCTGTGTGTGAAGTATACTGTATGGTAGGCGTGTGATAATTGTGTAGTTTATTGTGTATGTCTAAAATGTGCTTTGTGTGTGTAGTGTGTCTGTCTAGGTGTGTGCTGCGTTTATAGTGTGACATGTGTGTCTAAGTAGTGTATATGTATAAGTGTGTGCTGTGTGTGTCTAGGTGTGTACTGTGTGTATTGTATAGAATATGTGTATGTCTAAGTATGTGTGTCTAAGTATTCTTGTATGTGTGTATTGTGTGTCTTCTTGTCTACTGTGTGTTTGAAATATGTGTCTAGGTGTACTCTGTGTGTGTGTCTAGGTTTGTGCTATGTATCTAGGAGTGTGCTGTGTGTTTAATATGTGTCCATGTGCATGTTGTCTGTGTCTAGGTGTGTGCTGTATGTGGAGTGTGTATTAAGTGTATTCTGTATATGTGTGTGTAGACATGTGCTCTATGTACAGTATGTGCCTAGATTTGTGTGTGTGCAGTTTGTGTCTAGCTGTGTGCTATGTGTGTGTGTGTGTGTCTAGGTGTGTGCTGTGTGTGTAGGTCTGTGCTGTCTGTCTGTGTAGGTGTGTGCTGGG
>NW_026596069.1:7556457-7583536 GCF_907164565.1 Psammomys obesus
GTGTCAGGTTCCATCAGATTCCTGTATTTTGGAGCATATTTTTCTCCATCTTAAATATATCATTGAATCAAATCCTGTCACTGGCTCAATGCAAATTTGCTGTCTTCACGTTAGACAGGGAGTGGCTGCCACCTGAATCTGAACTACACAGAGAGATTTGCATACTTCTAAGGAATTTCAATATTTTAAACAAAATGTCATCTTCAAGAGAGCTTAACAGTTTCTCCATCTACTGTGCACACTGCCCTCCACAGAACAATCACATTAGTTATTCCGGTGAGCCATAAAAAAAAAAAAAAAAAAAAAAAAAAGAGACAAATTGAGACACATCTTCCTCCTGGTATGACAGTGCAGCCAGTAAGTTTTCTTCTGGACTTGCAACAGAGGATGCAAACATTACCCTCAGAATACTCATGGGGATCAAGTGTACCACAAGTCTCCATCCTAACACAAGACTTGTTCATTTTATCACAACCGTTTTATTTCTGTTTAATTTTTTCACATGCTGTTTTCAGATATAGCACTTTTATTAAAATTGGAGCTTCACTACATGGACTTATACTCTTACTACAAACTTTTCAGCATTAATGCTGAAAAGAACAAACTCTTCTGAAATTGTAAAATGGAAACAGACTTGAAATAAACTCCCCTGAAGAGCCACCAACCATTGCAGAACTGTGGTTTTCATTCTTTAGCCCCTCATTCCTTCCACTATTCCCACTGGGCTCCTTAGCTTGCTTAAGTAATCTTGGACTTAATTTATGCAACTAGATTTGCTTAACTTGAAATAATTTGATAACAGTTAATCAACAACATGTCATCTTGTCATAGTCAGCTTTTTACCATTTAAAAGAAACAAAGAAACAAAAAAGTGGCTAGGTCTAGGTAACCTCTAAGCCTGAAAGCAAATTTGTAACCCTTTTTTACACTCGAATAACATAGGGCTAAAGGTGTTTTCTCAAGAAGAACCCTACAAATTATTAAACAATCCGATTTGAGGGCTGATCAAAGAATGTGCTCTATAAAGAGATTCAATTGTCTTGTCTTTCTGAAATGAGGAATCATTGCCTAATATTTTACTATTTAAAAAAATTACATACCAACCCTCAGCTAGACACACCTGTAACAAGCAGCTGCCTGGTGTATTTTCATTTGTGCTATCTTCCAGCATGCCAGTAACCAATACCTGGGCCAGATATCCAGTCACATATACCTTAAGTTTTAATGGTTACCATGGCAATGAGAAAAAGGCATTACAAAATGCACAAGCTGTTAACATGTTGCAGAAGCCAAAGGAAAGAGCTAAGAATAAACTTCTACAAATTCCCAATCATGGCACATTTGAGAAAAATCGCTGCTAAACCTACATGGTGTCCCAGGGAAGCAGCTCGTTAATCTTAGCTCGGAGCTGCCTACTCCTTCCTCCCTCCCTCCATGCTGTATCAAGCCTGGGCCACCTCCCTGCTGAGGATGGGTGAGCATGTCAGAGTGAGGAGAGGTGTACTATTTGGAAGAAGTGGGAATGGAAGCTGAGGGAATAAAGAGCTACACTTCGAATCTTAGCTCTTTCATCAACTAGAAAGCAAGCCTGCATGTTTTCTAACAGGGATGACAGAGGAGAGAATTTTACTGAATCTAATTTAGATAAATCTAAATTTCAGTGGGTTAAAACATCACTATAGCTCTAGATAGATGAGTGTCTCCTTTACTTTCAAATTTTCAGAGAAAAGCCTAAAATTTGGGCTACAAGAAAACAAAACAATCTACCCATGTAATCTTTCTGGAATGAGGTATTGTTTACTGAGTGAAAGGTCTTCCAGAACAAAGAAAGCAGGCAAGAGCTGTCCTTGGTTTGAAACTAGAAAACCAGACAGAGAAACAAGGAGTAATGTGGTCGCATTTACATAGAGGTTTGCTGGTTTTAGGAGCAAGGCAGCTGTACTAGAGGTAGAGTCCTTTGCTCATTGATTTGCAGAGGTAGATGCAGAGAGTGGGGGAGTTAATGAAAGTGACAAAGCATTTGGCTAGATGATAAAATGAATGTCTGATTTATATTGCTTCAATCAGGGCATAGTCTGATTTTTCAGTTCCCCTACTCAGGGTAAAACTCTGACCTTAAGACTCCTTTTGCCCATTTCTTTGGAAAGAGAGCTCTTATTTCTACACATTGTCCTGTTCTGACTCTGTAGTATCGTCACTGTGCTGTGTAGCTCCCAGATGTCTACAGTTTAATCATTGGGTCTGTGCCCATTTTCTTGAACTTATTCTCAGTTTGGGAAGAGCTGCCTCCATACTGTGCCCCTCTCTGCCCTTTAACTGCAAGTAACACTTGCAAGTGTCCAGGTTTGGCTGTCACCTGTAATTTCCAATTCTCCCCATGTCATCACCCCTGCCAGACGTTAATGAGCCAGCTAAATCCATGACATCACTGTCAGGGTATCCTCAATGTCCTGACATCGCATGTGCTTCAGAGTGTTTTAACGCCATCAAGCAAGGGCAATGTCCTAGAACTTTTTCCTTCTTTCCAATCTGATTTTTAATTTTACTTCCTCAGTTAGATTTTAGAGCATTTATGACTGAGCTTCATCATACTTTACTTTTGCCGTGTATGCTATACTTAAAACACTATAGTGCTCATACTAAGAACCAATAAAGGCCAATGAGTTGATTTCTGTTTGAATCCCTAAAGGCTATGTTCTCCAGTGTCACAGTATGTCTTGAAATTGTATTTTAAGACCTGTTTTAAACTATAAGACTCAAGTTATAGAGGTATAGTAAATCAGGAGAATGTCCACTGGGTGGTAAAATATATATATATATTATATATTTACCATCAGTTCATAGAACTGCAGAGATTCAGGGCAGACAAGAATCACAGATTTTCCCCTATGCCTTCTTAGAAACAAAGGTCTTCATAATAGCAAGGTCTTTAGGGCCACAGGCACAATTTGATCAAGAGGAGAAGATAGGTTACATGAATCTCTCCACTGGGACCATCATCCAGTGACCCATCGTGGGGTATTATTATTATTTTATTTTTTTCCATAAGAGATTCTATGTGCAACCAGAACACATGATACAGTCTGTTTACTTTACGTGATATAATTTTTTTGCATTAAAAAAAAGTTTTTGTTTAGAAACAGACAATATTTTCTGCGTGTAATATCACTGCAGGTATAAGATACCCCTTAGCCCAACTTTTTCTTAGATGATATCCATTTATTCCTCAAAGTTGTTGAAATCCAGGCATTGCCTTGAATATGTGGATTGGAAATGAAGTAATACTTTATGTGCTGGCAAGAAGCCTTTTTGATCCGTCAGAAGGGTAAGGAAACACAAGAGATATCTCTTGGGACACAGCTAAGAATTTCTCAGCATTCCAAACAATATGTAGAGTGGATCCGATATAAAGAATAGTCTGGCGATTATAAAATGAAATTATTTCTCGGCAACAGTGAGAGTCTCTTCATCTTCCTGAAGAGAAAAAGGACATATCAGTACCGATAAAATTTCATGAAAGAAAGTAGTCCCTAGTAAATGAGAAAGGCAATGAGAATACTCTATTGTACAAGACTAAGTGTACATGAAAGGCTAAGCTCACCATATTCATACTACAGAGAAGATGCTAGTGCAATGATTCACAAGAATAGGTTTGCCGTCCTCACAGCACTGGATACACAAAGAACACTGCTGAAGAACTGAAGGTAGCCATTTAATGCTCACAGTCCCAAGAAAGTATTTTCTTGTTTGCACAGAAGTATATGATTTGTAAATCATTTGAACAATTTAAGCAGAGTATGGATCTGGCACTCAATTTCAGAATGTAACTTAGAATCGTAGACTCTAATTCCTTCTGGATTAATGACTCATTTAATACAACTACATTGTGTCATGGAGCAAAGGAAAAGTACAGGATCTAACTGAAAGCTTTCTGACTTACAGATCATCCAATTTTACTCTTTGTCCTCCAATTTATTTGACATATTTGTATGAAAATAGATGAAAGAAAAGTTAATATTCACTATATTAGAAGGGTTAGCAGCTTTTATATTTAAAATGACATGGAGAAGTGAGGGTTGAAAAAAGTGTCATTCCATTGTTAATGACAGAGGACTACATAGAAGAAAGATTACACACACAAACAACTGAGCTTCCATTTCTTTTTCAACCAAGAACTAGTGAAATAATCCATGGCAAGCAGTTGCAATTCTCAGACAGCCTTTATTTCCTCTCTGTAAGCAAGAAGATGATCACTTTATTCAAAGGATTGTTGAGTGAAGATTCTGCAAGGTCATTCCTTGATATTCCTATTATCATTGTCCACTAGGAAGGATGATACATAATTTATCAGATTATTTTCATATATCCATGCATATTTTATTTTCCCATCCAAACACATTTGAGAAAAATCCTAGGGTAGGCATATTATTGATAAGCAAATCAAACTGAGTTTCAGGGAGATGAAATGAGTGTCTCGCATACCCCAAGGCAGCAGTTTAGAAAGAGTTACTACATTATGTTTCTGCTATATGAGTAAAACAATTACTCCCTCAGCATTTGCTAAACTATAACATCACTCCAAAACCAAGACCTTTAACAGGCACCCTCAGGGTTACCGGCAAGTTAGGATGTACCCTATGGCGCAGCCAACTCCCTACAGTATCCGTGTCAGGATGCAAAAGTCTCTGCCATCCCTCTTCTACCTGATAAACTCAGGAGGCTCAGTGACAAAGAATGGCTTAATTTGAATGCAGAGGTCAGGAGGCTTAAGCTTGCAAAAAAGGTAGTAGAATGTTGTGATCTTCTGGCCCCCCTGGCTACAAGCAAGCATTTGCTGTAGAGATCCTTCAATAAACACTGAATCAGCAATACCATGACAGATCACAAGTCTGAAAAACTGTACATTATTCATGTTGTCCACTGAGCCCAATTTACCAGTCCTTTAACATGCTGGACTTTCATCGCAGGTCCTGTCTTCAATCCTGCACCACATCTCCAGCATCAAGCTCAGTCCAGTGCTCTCTTCAGCTGCCAAAAAAGAAGGGATTCTCTCAGAAGCCAGATCCAGCCAGCTCTTTCTGAGATGGAGTCAGTGCGCTCTCAAACTGTTTTCAGTCTCCTTAGGATTGGGATGTTTTATATAAAAGCATATGCTTTTTCTAGCAACTTTGTTTAACCCACATTTAAAAGGGCATTAAAACTACACTAAGCTTAGAAAAAGGTTTGTATGTTGTTTTAAATTGTTCAGTGTTCAATAGCTGGATCCATGTTTGTGGTTCTGTAGTGGAGCAGAGCTTCATGGAGAAGGGCACTGTGGAAAAGAGAGTCATGGGGGAGGACACCATGGGGAAGAGTGTTCTAGGTGAAGGTCACAATGAGACAGAGCATCATCGAAAAGGACCGATGGGTTAGAACATCATGGGGAAGGGCACAAAGAGCTGGAGTATCATGGAGAAAGGCACAAAGGAACAGAGCATCATTGGGACACCTCAGGGTAGCGAAGTGCACAGCTTGGTAGACAGCAGCCAAGCTTCAACAAGAAAAAGATCTAACGTAAGATCGATCTCCTAGGAATTTCTTTCAAAGTGACTGCAACTTCCCTAGTCTTTTCAAAGCTGCCTTCATTATTGGATCTAACCACTGTGTAGACTAGACTATCTTTAACTAGCTTCTCAGGCTTCTTCCTTCTAGTCAAGTTTGCAGTTAAAACTGACCATCACAGACATATTTTAAAGACATATAAATGTGGGCTTTAATTCTTTTGAAAATTGCTGTGAGTATCCCCTGTAAGAGGCCCATTTGGGAGGTGCTAGAAGTAATTAGAGGGAGTTGAGGATGTGAACCTTTCTCTCATCTTCATGAGGCATACTTGTATTGCATCTACAGAGACCCCAATACCTTTAGCAAAGATCTTACCACAGAGAAAAGCAGAACCAAAAACATAGAAGTTTGTTCAGCTCTACTTTAGCTACTGATTTAAAAAATAAAGCCCAGAGTGAGTCTGTGCTGCAAATAGAAAACTCCATTGGTTCTCAAAAAAATGTTCTAACTAGACCAAAATAACCCAATTAAAAATGGGGTTTATAGAATTTTCAACAGAGGAATCTCTAATAACAAAGGAGCACTTAAAGAAATTTTCAAACACCTTAGTCATCAGGGAGGCAAATCAAAACGACTTTGAGATTCCATCTAACACCTGTCAGAATGGCTAAGATCAAAATCTCAAGTGACAGCACATGCTAGCAAGGATGTGGAGCGTGGGGAACACTCTTACATTACTGGAGGGAGTACAAACATGTACAACCGTTTTGGAAATCAATCTGGCACTTTCTCAGAAAACTGGGAATAGCCATACATCAAGAATCAGCTTTCCTACTCCTAGGCTTATACCCAAAAGAGGCTCCACCATACCACAAGGATACTTGTTCAACAATGTTCAAAGCAGTTTAAATTGTAATAGCCAGAAATGGGAAACAACCCAGATGTCACTCAACAGAAGAACGGATAAATAAAATGTGGTACACTTATGCAATGGAAAACTACTCAGCTATTAAAAACAAAGGCACCGTGCAATTTTCAAGGAAATGGATGGAACTAGGAAAGATCATCCTGAGTGAGGGAACCCAGTTCCAGAAAGGCACACATGGTATATATTCACTTGTAAGTGGATGTTACCTGCAAAGTACAGGATAACGATGTTACAATCCACAGACCCCAAAAAGCCAAGGAAGGCCTAAGGGAAGATGTTTGAATCTCACTTAGAAGAGGTAATCAAATAGACACCTGAAGTAAGTGGAAGGAGGTAATGGGTGGGAGGAGTAGTAGGGAGGTTAACTGGGGTGGGGTTCAGGTCTGAGTAGAGTGGGAGTGGGGAGTGGGAGGACAGGAAAGAGAACAGAAATCTGGGTCTGGGGCATCTCTGTGACAGGGGATGATCCTAGGAGTCTATGCGGGTGACCCTAGCTGAGAAGCTGGGGATTTGGAGTCTCAAGTGGCCACCTCTTGTAGTCAGGTGAGACTTCCAGTGGAAGGAGAGGGACACCAACCCATCCATAAAACCCAAATCTCAGATTTTGTCTTGCCTACAAAGAGTGTAGGGATAAAGATGGACCAGAAATTGAGGGAAGGGCAAACCTACTACTGGCCAAACTTGAGACCCACTCTATGGGAGAGAGGCAGCCCCTGACAGTATTAATGATACTCTGCTATGCTTGCAGACAGGAGACTAACATAACTAACATAGTACGTCTTAAATTCTGTTCTTCTTTTCTCAAGACTGTCTAAGATTGTCTTGGTATACAATGTCCTTTGATATTGTGTTTAAAGTTTATGATCAATATTTTCTGTCTGAAATAAGATTTTGACAGATCTCATGTTAAAACTATAGTGTTTTATTTCTCCTTCATTTTTTCTTCCTTTCTTTTTCCTTCCTTCACTTCTTCCTTTCCTTTATTCTTCCTTTCATTTTCTTTCCTACCTTCCTTCATTTTTCTTTCCCCTATTTTCTTCCTTTTTTCTTCCCTTTCTTTTTTCTTTTTTTTTTAAATTTTATTTTTCTCATTAGTTACATTTTGTTAATTCTGTATCCCAGCTGTATCCCTCATTCCCTCCCCAGTCCCACCCTCCCTCCCTCATCTCCTCCCTGCCCCTTTCCAAGTCCACTGATAGGGGAGGACCTCCTCCCCTTTCATATGTCTCTGTTTTGTCAGGTATCTTCAGGACTGGCTGCAAAGTCCTCCTCTGTGGCCTAACAGTACTGCTCCTCCCTTGGGAGGTGGAGAGGCCAAAGAGCCAGTCATTGAGTTCCTGTTAGAAATAGTCCTTGTTCCCCTTACTATGGGAAACCAATTGATTACTGAGCTATCACGGGTCACATCCGAGTAGAGGTTCTAGGTTTTATCCTCTCATGGTCTTTGGTTGAGTGTCCATCTCAGAAAAGACCCTGTGCCCAGATATGTTTGGTCCTTGTGGAGCTCCTATCCTTTCCACATCAAACTCCCCTTCTTTCATATGATTCCCTGCACTCAGCCGAGGGTTTGATTATGAGTCTTAGTGTCTGCTTTGATACACTGCTAGGGAGAGTCTTTCAGATGCCTTCTGCGGTAGACTCCTGTCATACGTTCAATGCATATCCCATTTGTCTTTCTAAATGAGGATTGATCATCATACCCCGTGTCTGCTTTCTTGATTATCTTCTTTAGGTGTATAGATTTCATTAAGTTTATCATATCTTTTAGGTCTATATAAGCGAGTATATTCCATGTTTGTCTTTCTCCTTCTGGGATACTTCACTCAGAATGATCTTTTCTAGATCCCACCATTTGCCTGCAAATTTCATGACTTCCTCTTTTTTGATTGCTGAGTAGTATTCCATTGTGTAAAAATATCACAATTTCTGTACCCATTCCTCCGTTGATGGACATCTGGGTTGTTTCCAGGTTCTGGCTATTAAAAATAAAGCTGCTACAAACATGGTTGAGCAAATCTCTTATTGTGTACTTGAGCAAATTTTGGGTATATGCCTAGCAGTGGTATAGCTGGGTCTTGAGGAATCACTATTCCTAGTTGTCTGAGAAAGCGCCAGATTGACTTCCAAAGTGGTTGTACCAGTTTACATTCCCACCAGCAATGGAGGAGGGTTCCTCTTTCTCCACAACCTCTCCAGCATGTGTTGTCACTTGAGTTTTTCATCTTGGCCATTCTGATGGGTGTGAGGTGAATCTCAGGGTCGTTTTGATTTGCATTTCCCTAATGGCTAATGAGGTTGAGCATTTCTTTAAGTGTTTCTCTGCCATTCGATATTCCTCTGTCTTTCTTTTTTCATTCCTGTCTTTCTTCCTTCCTTTTCCTTAATTTCTTTCTTGCTTCCTTTCCTCCTTTTTTCTTTCTTTTCTTCTATCCTTCTTTTCCTCTTTCTTGAACAAACTCTTTACAAACTTAAGTCTCCCAGTCTTTGAGCACACGCGTTTTCCCGAATGTCTTCAATTCCTTTTCAAATCTACATGTTTTCCACTTTTGTTAAATTTGTTTATATCATTTAAATCTTTTCAATGATATTATAAATTAAAATATTGCCTTCATGTCTCTTTAAAACTGATATTATAATAAAAATATGGAAGATAGGGAACCCGTTATTGTCAAGATGGGAAAGGATTATGAGTAAAATTTCAGTGTAATTTATAAGATCATGACCCTGGTTTTAGGTGATGGCTCTAACATCAACATGACTTCACCCTTGTTTAGGTTATTTATAAGATCATGACCCTGGTTTTAGGTGATGGCTCTAACATCAACATGACTTCACCCTTGTTCACACTCATTTCAAGACACACCTCAAATCAAGGTGTTGACTACTTTCTATTACACAAAAGTGTTTTGAGAACAATTTGGGCAGTGCCTTTGAGAATCGTTTGGAACATCTTCAGGCTGGTGTCTATACCGAGTCCCTCTGCCTGGAAGTTGTCTTTAGATAGCTGCCTTAGTTGATGCTACATAAACACCAGGATGAAAGTGAGGCCAGGAGCAACTGATCCTGATAAGACAATCAGGGAAATAACTGTGGCTAGATGACAGAAACTAAACATGTCTTCACTGACTGTCACAATTTTGCAGACATGAAGCACTAACTATTTTAGATGTAGGAAACATTCATGTGTCATTGATTAATGATTACATGTGTAAATGCTGTATTCTAACACTGTATCAAACAACAACAGAGCTATTGCCTATGAATGAACAATTTTTTATTCTGTACAAATGAATGTGCTAACTATGGGAATACTTTTGTTCTTCATTGTTCATGTCGTGTAATATTTTATTACATTAAATTATTTGTTTGTATATTTTAAATTATTTGTATATTTTAAAATATTTAAATTATTTGTTTGTATATTTTGGACAAATATTCCAAATATTTGTCTTAGGAAAAACAAACAAAAAACAGGATACATTTCCAGAGTTGATTCTCTCCTTCCACCATGAGGGCTGGGGAATCAAACTGGGGTCTTGGCTGCAAGTGTCATGACTTTCTGAGCAGTTTTCCTGCCTTTGAAGAAATATTTCAACTTTTAATTTTATTTTCGTAAGTGAGAAGAAAATTCTCAGTTCAAGTAATCTTTGGTTATGTTAGCAATTGCTTGTCTAATTATGTGTTTGGAAAATACATTCTTCTATGGAAGAGAGTTATTAACCACTTAAAGATACTTAATTTCCATATACATATAAACAACAAAATCAGTCTCAGCAGGCTGTATTTATATTACATATAACTAAATGCATATAACAATATAATAAGAGTAAAAGAAGCTATCAGTGTGGGACTGGGGATTTATCAGAGAAAGTGGATGGAAAGTGGGGAAGGGCTGGAGGGAGGAAGAGGAGAGTAATGCAATTCTATCAATTATAAACATATTTTATGTGTAAAAAGTATAAATAAAATACTTCATAAATTATTTTATTTTTTATTTAAAATACATTTGAAATGACCCATGCTTTTTCTCCTCAATGTTTTAAAAAATTGCTAAAAAATTAAGAGTCTTAAAACAATCACACAATTTTGTTCTTTTACAGATTTCAAAGCCATGATTCTTTTTTTTTCTTTTTTTAAATTAATTTTTTATATTAATCACAGGTTATTTACTTTGTATGCCAGCCATAGCCCCCTTCATCATTCCCTTCCAGTCCCACCCTCCCTCCCTCATCTCCTTCCTGCCCCTTTCCAAGTCCACTGCTAGGGGAAGTCCTCCTCCCTTTCCATCTGACCCTAGCTTATCAGATATCTTCAGGACTGGATTCCATGTCCTCCTCTGTGGCCTAGTAAGACTGTTCCTCCTTGGGGGCAGGGGGGAGCCATTCCTTGAGTTCATGTCAGAAATAGTACCTGTTCCCCTTACTAGGGTTACCCACTTGGTTACTGAGATACCATAGGCTACATCCGAGAAGGGGTTCTAGGTTATATCCATACTTGGTCCTTGGTTAGAGAAACAGTCTCATAGAGGGTCCCTGTAACCTTATATATTTTGTCCTTGTGGAACTCCTGTCTTCTCCCGATCATATTAACTCCCCTTTTTATCGTATGATTCCATGCACTGTGCCAAAGTTTTGGTTATGAGTCTCCGCATCTACTTTGATACACTGCTGGGTAGAGTCTTTCACAGGCCCTTTTCTGTAGGCTTCTATCCTGTTACTTGTTTTCTCCTTCTTCCCCTGTGCATCCCATTTGTCTTTCTAAGTGAGGGTTGATCGTCTTACTCCTGGTCCTCTTTCTTCTTTATCTTCTTTAGGTGCACATATTTTAGTATGTTTATCCTATCTTATAGTTCTATATAAGTGAGTATATACCATGTGTGTCTTTCTCCTCCTGAGATACCTAACTCAGGATGAATTTTTCTAGATCCCATCATTTGCCTGTAAATTTCATGATTTCCTTGTTTTTACTTGCTGAGTAGTATTCCATTGTGTAAAAGTACCACAATCTCTGTATCCATTTTTCCACTGATGGTCATTTGGGTTGTTTTCCAGGTTCTGGCTATTACAAATAAAGCTGCTACAAACATGGTTGAGCAAATGTCCTTGTTGTGTACTTGAGCCTCTTTTGGTTATATGCCTAAGAGTTGTATAGCTGGATCTTGAGGAAGCGCTATTCCTAATTGTCTGAGAAAGCCCCAGCTTGATTCCCAAAGTGGTGTACAATTTTACATTTCCACCAGCAATAGAGGAGGGTTCCCCTTTCTCCACAACCTCTCCAGCATGTGTTGTCACTTGAGTTTTTAACTTTTGCCATTCTGATGGGTGTAAGGTGAAATCTCAGGGTCATTTTGATTTGCATTTCTCTGATGGCTAAGGACGTTGAACATCTCTTTAGTTGTTTCTCTGCCATTCGATATTCCTCTACAGAGAAATTTCTGTTTAGCTCCGTACCCCATTTTTTAATTGGATTGCTTGGTTTATTGTTTTTTAATTTCTTTAGTTCTTTATATATTCTGGCTATCAGTCCTCTGTCAGATATAGGGTTGGTGAAGATTCTTTCCCAGTCTGTAGGTTTTCGTTTTGTTCTGATGACTATGCCTTTTGCTTTACAGAAGCTTTTCAGTTTCATGAGGTCCCATTTATTGATTGTTGCTCTTAGAGCCTGTGCTGTTGGTGTTCTGTTCAGGAAGTTGTCTCCTGTGCCAGTGAGTTCCAGGCCCTTCCCCACTTTTTCATTTAACTGATTTAGAGTATCTGGTTTTATGTTGAGGCCTTTGATCCACAGTGGACTTTAATTTTGTGCAGGGTGATAAATATAGATCTATTTTCATTTTTCTGCATGTTTTTTTCCATTGAATGGTTTTGGCTTCTTTGTCAAAAATCAAGTATTCATAGGTGTTTGGGTTTATTTCTGGGTCTTCTAGTAAGTTCCATTGATCCACCTTTCTGCTTCTATGCCAAGACCTTGCCGTTTTTATTACTATTGCACTGTAGTACAGCTTGAGGTCAGGGATGGAGACACCTCTAGATGATATGTTGCTGGCCAGGATCGTTTTGGCAATTCTGAGTTTTTTGTTTCTCCATATGAAGCTGAGAATCTTTCTTTCAAAGTCTGTAAAGAATTGTGTTGGTGTTTTGATGGGAATTGCATTGAATCTGTAGATTGTTTTTGGCAGGATAAGGCAATGTTTCTAAATGACTCTCAGTGTCCAATGCTAATTTTTCATAACATTTTGGGAAGGCTCATTTGCCTTTTCTGGTTTCAAAAGTTCCTGACAATCTGTATCTTATGAACTTCTTCCCCTTTTTCCTGCTTGAGATGCCAGTTCAGGGGCTTTTCAAACCCCATTCTCTCAACCTTCCCTTCTGTCTGCCCCTTTAAGCTAGATTATCTCTTGGGAAGAAGTTTGTTCACCTCTGCTGATCTAGAATAATCTCTCTTCTCAAAATCATCTATGGGTTATGATAGAATCACCTAAAACCTGAGGTATAAACCATGATTCTGTGATGAAGACAAACGTTTTCTGGGTTCTAGAAAATAAGCTGAATGTTTATATGCAAGGTCTAGATGGAAGATTGCTCAAAATTTTTGTTTATTTGAAAACAGAGTGACAAGACAATAAAAGTTTCTGTTTCCTACATCCATGCTGTTTTCTCCCTAGAAACCTCAAAGAATATGTCAGTTTCAGCCTGCTTAACCTCTACAAAGAAACTGGTATGGTTGCACATGTCTGTAATCTCAGCACTCAGGGAGGCAGAAGCTGACGGATCTCTGGGAGTAAAAGCCAGCCTTGCCTACAAATCGAGTCCAGGACAGCTAAGACTTCACAGAGAAACCCTGCCTCTAAAAACAAAACAAAACCAACAAAACAAAACCTCTATAGAAATTCATCTTTCTCATGTGTGCTTTTGTGTTTATTTTTATGGCTTCTACACCATGATGCTGGCCACCGGATAATATTCCCACTGATATTTTTTTTTTTTTGTTAGTTTTTTGATGATATTTTTCCTCCTCCCCATGAATCTTTCCAGGCCCACCCTCCTTTCGTTATCCACCCAACTTTGTGTTTTGTTCCCCTTCAAGGCCAGTCTGTGCTGCCCAAATATCATTGGATATGTGGCTTCACACTGAAGTGTGGTTGGCTCTTTAAGGGCTACATTGAGAGAAAACCACCTTTCCTCCTCTCAGTAACTGAAAGCCAATGAATTCTTGACTAGTGGGTTGTGTGGCCAACTCCACTTTCCATTGCAGGATTTGGTCTACTGGATTCTGCACAAGTTTGTTGCACTCATAATGTTTTAAATAGTAAGGTGGTGGTAGCAGAAAAAAATTAAAATCTGGAATATGCTGTAGGTAGTTAATTTACGTTAACTGACTTTCTAAATGTGGTTGTTCATTTATACTGTCTTCATGCTAATGCTTAATTTTCCACCCACTCATAGATCCTTGTCTTATTGGGTCCCAGCCGGAAGAGACTCTTCTTGAAAGTTAAATAGGCACAGTGACAGAGGACTCTCAAGACTTATATATTATTTTTCTATTTCCACATAATGAAAAGGGATTATGACCTGCAGGTGCGTATAATGCATTCTAAGCTTGCCGAACCATAAAAACAGGGATATGTGTCTTCTTTTCCTCAAGACACTTTACTTTTATTTGTTTTCTTTTTCTTTTTTCAAAATGATGCATTTTTGACAAGTGACAGTAATTACAGAAGCCATAAGTCACATGTGGAAAGAGATGCTTTATTGATCATTCTTCTCACATTGCAAATGTTCTGATGGACTCAAAATACATTAAATGAAAGTTCAAAGCTGCAAAAATTAAACAATAATTGCACAATTTTCTTGTCAAAGTACATACAATTCAATGGTCATAAGTGTGATCTTTATGCCAGTAGATTAGTATAAAATAGGAAGAAGCTGCTTGGGATTCCCTACATAGAAAAAAAAATGTGACTCATGTTGAACCTTAAAGGTTCTGAATAAAACTCATATCTTTATCAGAATTATAAAACTGGCAAAGACACAGCAACACACTTGATTCTAATCAGGCAGTCAACCAATGTGGTGTGCTAAAGCTGTAGTTTGCAGGCAATAAGTATAGCAGAAATGAATGGCTTTAAACGCCAGAAAAGATCCACCTTTTATTCAGTGAAATTCTTATATTTTATCTAAGAACTGAAGACATTGAGACTCCCTAAATTTTATGGACTTATGTAGTAATTTAATTTTATAATGTTACTATGAAATTTTTCTTCTTCTACACTTTGACCTCTCCAGTGCTAGCAGGGGCTTGAAAGCTTGGATCCAAGCCCATTTATTGATCTTCTTTTAGCTCTGGTCCTATGCTAAATTCTAGGCCAACTGGAAGAACATGTGCTTGCATTTAATGAATTTAACTTAAGTAACAAATTTACCTTTTAGTTGAGTTATTAATACTATAAGGTGCTTTTATTTAGAAGCATGGAGAAATTGCCTACATCAAAACCTTTACTTACTCATCAAGAATACATTGGTATTTTTGTAACTAACCATCCATATCCCATTTCTCTGATATCCCTAGGGTTCTCTTTCTGAAAGGTATACTTAGGGGATTTTAATCTCGCTAGTTATCATCTCAGTATCGCATCTGTCCTCCATCTAGGATGCTCTGGAGGTCTAGAATGACTTGCTAATCTTCCTACATGTATTCGTAACAGGTTCCTCTTGGGCTATCCCAATATCTATCCCTTTTACTCCTTTGAAAGCCAGCTCACATTATTCTTTACCCCTTTCCTTGTACAAACAAGTGTCCTATTTCCTAATTTTTAAAACTCAGTACAGGGTTTGTAATGTTTTTTGTTACATAAAATCTCTATCACACATAGACATTCCAAGACCACTGAGAAACTTATGAAAACTCCACATACTGAACATGTTTGTCATTCCTATAGGAGGCTCTTCATATGATATAAATAAATAATAGACTAAATCAGGCGTATGTCACATGAATATCATTTATCAAAAATAAATTGGTTTGTTCTAAAACTGCTTCCTAGATGTTGTCCAAGGCTCAGACACACTGATCAGCAGTGTAAGGCCTCAGCATAGTCTTCTCAGAACTCAGAAAATCGTGCACCAGACAATATATCTAGTATAGCTTCTACCAACATCTGTAATCAGTGATGACATTTGTCCTAGAACAGTAGAAAACTACCAGAGAGTAAAAATGCCAAGAAGCATGAACCAGCAACTTGCTAGACAACACGTATATTTTCCCTCTTGTTTCATAAAGCTTCTTCCTAAACCATATGTTTTTCACTCATTTTACAAGTATTTATCCTTTCAGATCTCTTCACCAGAAATACCTTCATGTTCTTCACAGATATGGTCATCCTGGAAACTCTGGGAAGAACGCCTTAATCTAATTAGTACTTGCCGAGGTGGTGGAGCCTTAGTGAGTGTCTAAATTAAATAAATATACCAAAGGTAGCTCTCAGCTTTGCAGTTCTCGATCCATCTTCACCCGAGCTTATGATTGAAACACTGCCCATTATTCTTCTAGGTTGGCTTACACTGTAATCAGTTTATTCACCTTATCCTATAAATATCAACTTAGCTATACCTGAGCACACTTTATTAATTATTGGTTTAAG
The DNA here is from genome assembly GCF_907164565.1 of Psammomys obesus. Taxonomy (NCBI): domain Eukaryota; kingdom Metazoa; phylum Chordata; class Mammalia; order Rodentia; family Muridae; genus Psammomys; species Psammomys obesus. The sequence continues at coordinate 7,572,564 of NW_026596069.1, forward strand.
AATTCTGACGATATTTTCCAGTGGTCAACCATTCACTTGTGTTTTTATGGTCTTTATGAATGACATTGTGCTCCACTGAAAAATTGATGTTTTCAAGTCCACAGTTTGAATCTCATCATTCAGTTAAGGATCATCTTTCCCAAAGCTGTGGAAACATTACAGTGATGCTTTCCATAGCACCAGGGGCCTGGGATTGCCTTTCACCCTTGCTGTGGTGGGGAAAATTGTGAGAGGCTCCCTGAGAGCTGATCTCCGGGACAAAAACCATTGGTAGACCTATTATCCAGCATCCCAGGGAAGTGGACACACATTCAGCCCTGGAAGTGTGCACAGCATTATCCACTGGCCAAAATATACTTAGGTAAACAATCCCTTTCTTCCTGCTATAAAAGAGCTTATGAGTTTCCACAGCACAGAGCTCAACAATAAGTTTACGGTTTAAATATCTATAAATGCCCTGCAGAGGCCTCAGGCTCATCAGACAGAAGCCAGATTCTTCCTCTTTCCTTTGGCTATGGTTGCTTTGGATCTTTCCTTAGATCACTAAGCCATGTTACACTCAACACTACAAAGTACTAGAAATTGAAAAAGGAAATGTGTTTTCTGGTTCTCAGTGTCAAAGGTCACATGGTACACACTCACTTGGCTCTGTTGCCTTTGAGTAGAACACCATGGCAGGAAGCGTGGACACCGAAACTGCTCACTTCTTCAACTAGGGAAAAGAAAGAAAGAGGAAGAGGTCATGGTCCCACACTAGCCTTAAAAGGCAGGCTACTGCTGATCCAGCTTCGTTCCTATGGGCTTCATCAGAAAAAGTTCCCCCACGTGTCTACAGGGCCACAGACTGGTCGTCATGTTGGTAACAGCTGAAATTTAGGAAGCATTGTAGAGTCTATGGGTAAAACCGAAAGATTATATTTCTTAAATTACTGTCCATAAAGCAGATGTCTCTCCTTTCTCTGCTTTTTTGTTTTAATTTGGACACTGGGAAAATTGTGCCAATAAAATGAACAAAGAAAAGAATAAAAGAAGGAAGGAAAAATTAACAATAATCTGGAGTCACATGGGATGAGGCCATTTTGAGAGGTCCAACTGAACCCCTAAGCTATCAGTTCCTTTTACATGAACTGAAGGTCACAAAAAGAAATGTTGCTTTGGAATTATTGCTGGAGTTAAATTAGTACATTTATCATGTTGCTGTGTAGTGAGGCATGTATTCTGGAACGAGTGAAGCTCATGTGTTATAGCTCCTGTCACCAATGCTAGCTCCTTATCTCCCATGTCTATAGTGGAACCCATCATATTCAGAGTAGGGGTGGGATTTTCAAACTAAGATGTCACCAAACAGTTTTCCTGCTGTCACACTAATCTGCTGTGCAGTACTTAGTTGTGCTGTGCGCTGTGCACATACATCTCTGGCACTCAAAGCCTTGCTGTTTCAGTCATGACACGCATTCAAGTGTCAGGGCTTATGTCTAAGATGCTTACACACCCCTGGCTTTGCTTTCAAGACAAGGCAAATATTGCTTCCAAAAGCAATCTCTCAGCCTGCCCCAGGACAGAATTCATGTTCCTAGTATTTAACCAGGCATAACTCCTTCTGGCAGGAATTAACCAGTAATCAGACATCAGACATGCATGCTAGCTTCAATTCAATACCATACTTCCCAGAATCAAATTTATATCTATCTATATATCTATATCTATATCTATATCTATATCTATATCTATATCTATATCTATATCTATATCTATATCTATATCTATATATATGCTACCTTGCCCACAAAGTTCTCCTTAGTCTCAATGACCTGACAGAGAGCACTTTCTTCTTGTTCATGGCATTATATGTATTTTCATTTTCTCCTCTCATTTCCTCTGAGACTAATGCCAAGGAATATCACAATGTGCTTCTTAAAACGCCATGCACAATTTAGTAGGAATAATACAGCTGTGCCTATGCAGGTTTGGAGAGATGCAGTGTTTCTTCTAAGAGGCAATCAATGTACCCAAAAAGTCAGTAGTGCATCTGAAGACTGTACTAACATTTTTCTGTGTTTCATTTTAGTTCTTACTTTTGAGTTAAATTATATATTAAGACAAATATTATTGAGTAAGATGATCAGTACTCATTCAGAAAGGCAAAAGGGATGGACATAGGAAGAGGGGAAAAACAGGGAACAGACCAGGAGCCTAACACAGAGAGTCTCTGAAAGAATCGTCCCAGCAGGGTATCAAAGCAAACGCTGAGACTCATAGCCAAAGTTTGGGCAGAGTGCAGAAAATCTTATGAAAGAACGGGGAGACAGAAAGATCTGGAGGGGACTGGAGTTCCACAAAGAGAGCAACAGAACCAAAAACTCTGAAACTGGTACTCCAACCAAGGACCATGCCTGGAGATAACCTAGAACCCTGCACAGATATAGCCCATGGCAGCTCAGTCTCCAAGTGGGTTTCCCTAGGAAGAGGAACAGGTGCTGTCTGACATGAACTCAGTGGCTGGCTCTTTGGTCACCTCCCCATGATGGGGGATCAGCCTTACCAGGCCACAGAGAAAGACAATGCAGCCAGTCCTGATGAGACCTGATAGGCTAGGGTAAGAAAGAAGGAGAAGAGGACTTCCCGTATCAGTGGACTTGGAGAGGGGCTTGGGAGGAGATGAGAGAGGGAGGGTAGGATTGGGAGGGGATGAGGGAGGGGGCTACACCTGGGATACAAAGTGATAAACTGTAATTAATAAAAATATTAATTAAAGGAAACATAAAAGGAAAAAAGACAATTACTCAATTTAGAAAAGATTTTTTTTTCAGACGTCAAATAACCTTGAGAGAAAGACATACTTACTTTTCTGAGAATTCTGTCACACAATATACTTTGGTGTCTTTCTGTGAGGATCAGCTTCATTTCTATGTGCAATATTACAATAGACTACTTTTATTCTCTTTCCTGAGAAGGGTAAATTCTCCAGGACAAAACTGGTAGGTAATAGAATAGAACCAGATTCTTGCTGAATGGCCCACAAGCTAGCCTGATTGGCTTCTCCTGCATCTAACATACATAGTGAATAAATGGCAACTCAACAGCGGGAGTGCTTCCTTTTTCCCTTGTGTGTTGATTCCCATAGGAATATGAAAAAACACTCAGGTCTTGAGAGGTATATGTTTACGAAGCAACACAATATACACAAACGTAAAAGGTTAAGTCCACAAACCTACTTTAAGTATGAACAGAATTTATGGCGAAATACTCTGACAGGCTCTATGTTATACAAAGCAGATTTACTTTCTAACAAATTATAACCATCTAGTAGAACCAGGCATAAATTTTCAGTTATGAAAATTCTGACCACAGAGCCAACACTGACGGCCTTCTCTCCTGAATATATGGGTAGTGTTACCCTGTGGTCAGAAGACTAAGTTTACATGAAGTTCATGGTAAAAACATTATGATGCAGAACTCATTGAATCAGATGCTGAGACTCACAGCCAAGCATTAGGCAAGCTTGGGGAGTCCTGTGGAAGAGTGGGTGCATAGAGAACAGAAGGACCCAGAGGGGACAAGAATGCCACAAAAAGACCAACAGAATCAACTCACTTTGGCCCAGGTGAGCTTACAGAGTCAGAAGCACCAGCCAAATAGCAAGCATGGGCTGGAACTAGGCCCCCTACATATATGAAACCGACGGGCAGCTTGATTTTCATGTGGGCTCACTAGTAAGTTAAGCAGGTGTTGTCTCTGGCCTGAGCTCTGTTGCCTGCTTCTCAATCATTTCTCCCTAACAGTGCTGCTTTGTCCAGCCTCTGTGGATGAGGGTAAGCTCAACTTTGATATGACTTGTAGTGCTGGGGAAGGTTGGAGGAGAGTCCTTTTTTCTGAGGAGAAGGGGAAGTTGGATGGGGAAAGAGGTGTGAGGTGAGACTGGGGGGAAAGAAAGGAGAGAGCTATGATCAGGATGTAGAGTGAATAAATAAGTTTAAAATAAAGTGAACAAATTGTAATAAATAATAATGAAGAAAATTTAAAGAAAACAAAAAAATATGATGCAGAACTTTGGCTTAAAATCTAACATAATAAAATACAAAAGTACCTATGGGCTTTTTACTCATACTCTTCAAGTGAGGCAATATAAAGAATTTGATCATTTTCCTAAGTTTCTTGAGAAGCAAATACTTTATTATAATGATGCTTTTTTTTAATTCACTGTGCTGCTTTTGGCTGCACCTGAGTTTATGTTAACAGGGTTATTCACTGTAGTCTCTAGGTAAACGATGGGGTGGGTCATGCCTAAAGAATAGTGTTTGTGGGATTATAGAGTTGACAGTTGAAGCTCAATCACTCAATCTTCAGAGAGTGAAGGGGGTGTTGAAGGCTGAGTTTAACCACATAGCCAGTGGTTATAAAAAATCTGTCATATATTTATTGTTTTTCTGGGTCATGCTAATCATTCTATTGGATTACCCTACTTGAGGGGATAGAGAAAATTGCTAAATTTGTCACCACTTGGTTAGAAGTATTGATCATTTGAGCGCAATTAAACTTGTGATTACTCTCTGAGGAGCAAACTTATGGACTATGTGTTCTTGTCAACTCTGTAATATTCCTGGACATTTAACACTCATTCAGTGTGCACACATGCCTTACAGAGAATAATCTATGGAAATACAGGATTGTTTTTCAAATTTTGGTAAAAAGGTGTGTGTATACATATATGTATATACATATACATAAAAAGTATATATATATATGTATGTATATATGTATACATATGCATATGCACACACATTCATATACCTTTTTACCTAAATTTTAAATGTATAATAGGTGGTCCAAAAATGAATGCTATGGTTTTACCTCTTTTCTACCACCTACATACTCATGCTTACAGAAACCCACGGTTGGCCTTCATGACCTTTCTCTTTGTTTTCAGTTACTCCAGAAAATGATGTGTAGTTGAAAAAATGTAGTAAATAATACAAATATAAACTGAATTCATAAATTCCTTCGTTTAGACCTTTTGCATGTAAAATGCTCATTGTGGGTGAGATTTCTTTTAGCAGAAAATAACACATAAGAATTGCAGGGGGAAAAAAAAACTATGAAATGGGTACAGTCCTTGTGTAATTTTACTACCAGCTATTTTCCAACTTGAAGCCAAACAGATTTTCTTGTGGTTTTTAAAAATACTGTGTCTTTCTTTACAGCTTCTTATGCTAATGTGTTTGTTGGTTCACTAGACTGCATTTGGTCTCTTTCCCTAGCATGGTGCTGCCTTCTTTGAAATGCCACCATTCTAGAGCGTACATGTTCATCTGTACAGTGCATTCTGGGATTCATCCTTATGTGTTATATGGCACTGAAATGAGAACTCCTACCAGGTCTCCAAAGAAAACTGCATCATACTGAGATAGAATTGGCATTGGTCCCAGCAGCCTCTTGGATTTGATTAGAACAGATCAAGTAGAAGTCAGAGGGGTCATCAGCCTGTAAACAAGGACCTTGTCCTTAAGGTATCAGATTCCTCATCTCATCTGTTCCTATGATGAACTGATAAGAATGTCATTTGAATTCACAGACCGATCTTGACCTTGGAGATGGAAAGATCACCTCTGAGAAATGAGCTTCCAAAGAAAACTGGCTCAAGCAATTTCTACTTTTTTTTTTTTTTTTGCCTTTTCCATAGATTTCCTGAGATGCATATTTCCTTCCATTAATCTCAAACTTGTACAAATTAGCATTATTACAAAATACAAGCTAAACAATAGGACACATTCCTTTACTTCAATCAAGTGTTTTTCTCTTCTGTCCTCATTGCCAAGAACTTACAACATGCAATTCTGGCATTTCATTTTAATGGTAGGAACAAAAATCCATCATTTATGATTTTTTTTGCAAGACAGGGAATTTGAAGAGTTTATTCTGATCATTAATCAGCCCCCACTAATTAAGCACAGTTATATCCCATCATCATTGCTGTAATTATTGATTGATTAATCGTTCCACTATTAATTAAAAGTCTTAATTAAACTTTCTCTGGTCTTATTTAAGCTAAAAATATAATTATTATTTGATTTCCTTGCCACACACAACATATACCACTTGTCCCATGGTATAGTCATGTTTTAGCAGTGATGACTCATATATGAGCATGCTAAAAATGGTAGTAATGTCTTCATAAACACTCATGACAGATAATGTGTGTGTGAACACGCAGGCTCATTATTCAAGAATCATAGAGTTGAAAAGGCATTACAGATTAGGTAAATGTGATTTTGAAAAAAAAAAAATCTGAGCCCATAATCAGAGGGTGACTTTGTGACAGCACTCACTAACTAAAATCATAACCCAGACTGAACAACAAAAAGTCAAATTCATAAGCTAATTGTTGCCAGTAGAGGAAAGATATTGACAAGGAGTTCATTTCCCCTTTGTATATGATTGGCCAGATTTAAGTCCAAGGCTGGTGACAAAGAATCTTGTTTTCCAGAATTTTGAACTTTTGAGATCTCTCAGATTGAAATATCTTGCTGTGCTGGGGTTGACTTCCGGGGTCCTATGTAAATTAAGCAATCATTATACCAGTGAGCTTTATTGTCAGTCCAAGAATCATCTGTTTTTGAATGAATTAAGAGTTTTGAACAAAGTGACCTAAGTCAAGCATTTGACAATGATTTTGAGGTTTTGAGGCTTCATACAATGGGTATCATCTATATTCTACAGCTTACAAAAACATTACCTTTCAGTAGCACCAGCCTCACCCCAGAGGCCACGTCAACGTCTATGGAATGCAATTTACTGAGGGATCTGTTCACAAGTGAAAAACTGCAAAAATCTGTGCTGTGGACTTCCAGTCTCAAGAGACCATTCACTGTTCTCTCTAGAACATAAATAAACCCCAGTTGGTACCAGCAGGTCTTTCCAGTAAAGGTTTCCAGTAAATTAATGGTTTTGGAATACCATTCTGGATGCCTATGAAGTATTGAGACAGTGTTTTACATCTACTGGGTTTATAAAGTCAAAAGTGTGTCTCAAATTCTATTTTAAAAGGCTCAAATAACATATCATTTAAGAATAGTTTTTGAAATATGCTTTTTAAGTTTTTGGAATATATATTATATTATATATTTCTTATATTATATTGTATTATAATGTATATTCAGAGAAAGAGTTACAGATACAGGTACATATATAGATATAGATTTAGATACAGATAGAGAGAAACAAAAATTTATCACTTTTAAAAACTGGCCAAACCCAGGGAATTATGAAGCACATATGAAGTGACCCTAAACAATGGAAGCTGTTGGGCCAACAATGAGGTCATTTTACAGAGACATTTTGCCACTTTTTGGAAAAAGAGAACTCCTCACTGTGTGTTCAGCCTGATCAAAACATCTCAGCCGAAAAATGAAATGAAAATTATAGCTATACAAATGCCACTTGCTGTGAGCTAAGTCACCTAGATTGCTAAATATACATACCCAGTTCCTGGCTTGCTGGTGTGAGAAAATCCTACAATTTCAGGATTTTTTTTTTCTATTAAAGAAAACACAGCCTGTTCTGCATTTCATCATCACTTTTACTTCCATAAATTAATGGAAACACAAAGATCAAAAATATTCAGCAAAGCACTGTTTGTACTGTAGTGGTAAGGATTTTGTTCTTATCATTTCCCAAATACACAGTGAGTAGGTGATTTAGATTATATATGTATAATCTAGAGACCATCTGAAATGCCAGGATGCCTTTAGTTCAGATGCAAACAATTTGCCACTTTACAATAGAGATTTGAACACATAGGGATTCTGGAACATATGCAAAGTGTCCTGAACCTATACCCCATAACAATTTGGATATCATAGCAACACTCAAACCTGTTGGTTCCTCTAAGCCATGAACAAGGACGTCTTTCATTTACTAGTATAATCTTTAATTGCTTTCGCCATTGTTTATAATCATTTTATTTTATTTTTTTTGTATTTTATTTTTTTCTTATCAGTTACATTTTATTAACTCTGTACCCCAGCCGTGTCCCAATCCCTCATTCCCTCCCAGTCCCTACCTCCCTCCCTCCTCTCCACCGTGCCCCTTGCCAAGTCCACTGATGGGGGGACCTCCTCCCCATTCATCTGATCCTGTTTTATCAGGTATCTTCAGGACTGGCTGCAAAGCTCTCCTCTGTGGCCTAACAGGACTGCTCCTCCCCCTGGGGGTGGGGAGGCCAAAGAGCCTGTCATTTCTAACAGTCTAAGGACTGTTAGAAATAGTCCTTGTTCCCCTCACTATGGGAAACCAATTGGTTACTGAGCTACCACAGGCTACATCTGAGCAGAGGTTCTAGATTACATTCATACATGGTCCTTGGTTGCATGTCAGTCTCAGAAAAGACCCTGTGCCCAGATATCTTTGGTCCTTGTGGAGCTCCTATCCTTTCCTCATCAGACTAACTCCCCGTCTTTCTTATGATTCCCTGTACTCTGCCAAAGGTTTGGTCATGAGTCTTTGCTTTGAAAACACTGCTAGTTAGAGTCTTTCCAATGCGCTCAGTAGACTCCTGTCATACGTTCAATGCACATCCCATCTGTCATTCTAAACGAGGATTGATCATCTTACCCCATGTCCACTCTCTTGATTATCTTTTTTAGGTGTACAGATTTCATTATGTTTATTATATCTTATAGGTCTATATAAGTGAATATATACCGTGTTTGTCTTTCTCCTTCTGGGATATTTCACTCAGGATGATCTTTTCTAGGTCCCACCATTTGCCTGCAAATTTCATGATTTCCTCCTTTTTGATTGCTGAGTAGTATTCCATTGTGTAAAAATACCACAATTTCTGTATCCATTCCTCAGTTGATGGACATCTGGGTTGTTTCCAGGTTCTGGCTATTACAAATAAAGCTGCTATAAACATGGTTGAGCAAATATCCCTTTTGTGTACTTGAGCAAACTTTGGGTATATACCTAGCAGTGGTATAGCTGAGTCTTGAGGAAGCACTATTCCTAATTGTCTTAGAAAGCGCCAGATAGATTTCCAGAGTGGTTGTACCAGTTTACATTCCCACCAGCAGTGAAGGAGGGTTCCCCTTTCTCCACAACCTCTCCAGCATGTGTTGTCCCTTGAGTTTTTCATTTTGGCCATTCTGATGGGTGTAAGGTGATATCTCAGGGTTATTTTGATTTGCATTTCCCTGCTGGCTAATGAGGATGAGCATTTCTTTAAGTGTTTCTCTGCCATTCGATATTCCTCTGTCGAAAATTCTCTGTTTAGCTCTGTTCCCCATTTTTTAATTGGATTACTTGGTTTGCTGCTTTTCAGCTTCTTTAGTTCTTTGTATATACTCGATATTAGTCCTCTGTCAGATAAAGAGTTAGTGAAGATTCTTTTCCAATCTGTAGGCAGGCGTATAATCACTTTATACAGATAATATAGAAGTTGAACATTGGTTAGGTGTACTCTTAAGTATTCTATTGTCCAATAATATAAGTGAGTTTCTTTTTCTGATGACAAACTAATAAATAAGTAAATAAATATAAATAATAAATAAATTCACCATGCACTCTAAGATCTCTACGCACCTACCCATTTTGCAACTTTTATTGTCTATATATGCAAAACAGAATGTTTTGGTCATAAGTAACCATGGCCTAAAGGCTAGTTTTGCTTAACTCAACCAACCTTGAAGGAAACTAATATAGTAGGCAAACTGATTTTCACAATTAAAATTTCCATTACTTTTGCTCTTTGCAACAACTTTAAGTGAAAATATCGAATTTATAAATGAAGAAATGTGATCCAAGAGTCAAAACTTCAACCCAAACATATTAAAAATTTAATATGTCATCACATTATTGACACTGTTGAGAAATGGCCAAGAATCTACCTGTGGGTGGTGATGGAATAACCTATGACATTTAAATGTCAGGAGTTCCTCTTAGTATATGTTACTCAAGCTAGATTCCTCAAACTCAAGCTCATGAAATCTCAGCTTCCCTATGTATAACCTGAGAGGAAATCATATCAGTATCGTCATTTAAGAACGGCTGGCCCTTAGCACAAGCCACTAAGCCAGTGCTGTATCGTTTCAACACTGTTCTTCCTTGAATTTCCTGATCACAGTTGGGGGTCTGCTCCTGATCCCAGTGTTATCACCTGTAGAAGTTCTCACCCACATGACCTACTCTCACCTCTGTTTTAAGTCTGACTGGATTTTACTACTTGAATCAAACTTGGAAATTCAACAGGCCGACCTTTCATGCTATGATGAGGAAAAACCAGTCCAGGGAGGGTTAAGGTCTTGCCTATGGTAGTTCTGCTAATTACTGACATAATCAGGTCTCCAGACTCTGGTTCAGAGCCCTCTCCACCCCTCCACATTGTCCCTGAAGCTAACATTTGCCCTACATTCTGTGCATGGTTGTCATGAGGATCAAATGTGATTAAATATGAGAAAGTGTTTTAGAAGTGCAAAATTATGCACAGGAGCAAAACCTTGCTATTAATGGGCTTCCTACATGACGTCTTTAGTTAGAAATGGAGATGTTATTTGAAGTGGTTTTAATTTAATTTTATTTTTTTATATATGGAGATACTATGAAGTATTTCCTATTTCACATTGGGAATGGTAAGTGTTGAAGAAGCCTCTGCAATGTGCCTTCACTTCCATCATGTGAATCTCTGCCTGACTTATCTGGTACTAAGATATTAAGAAGCAAGAACCAAAAAAAGAAAATGAAAAGATACAGGAAGAGGAAGTGGTCAGAACCTGGGGGTTAAGCTCTGACAGGGGAAACTTCATTTTAATGTCACTTGAGTGCTATGCGAGTCAGGCAAGATTTGACCCAGGTGTTCAATAGTAGTCGTATTCACAAAATTTTCCACCCAAGTACTCACAAGGATTATTTTACAAAATTGTCCCTGCATGTAATATATAAATAATATAATATAATATAATATAATATAATATAATATA
>NW_026596069.1:7583546-7616606 GCF_907164565.1 Psammomys obesus
ATAATATAATATAATATAATATAATATAATATAATATAATATAATATAATACAATGTAATATAATACAATGTAATATAATACAATGTAATACAATACAATACAATATAATATATATTTATGCTGGAGGTGTAGTGCATGATGTATATATGTGCATGTAGCTGTGTGGTATATCCATGTATTATATGTGGGATGTATGGTGTTTACATGTGTACATGCTTGTGTTTATGTTGTATCTAGTATGTACATGTACTGTATGTATGTGTTATATGATGTATTATATCGTATATTCATGTGTTATGGTGTGTGCTGTATGCATGTATGTATATGTGGGTGTGCACATTGGGAGGCCAGAGATAGGTGTCCTACTCTCTTAACTTTTACCTTATGTGTTTGTTCACTGAAACTGGAGCTGACTGATTCAAGTAGCCTGGATGGTCAGGAAGCAACAGTGATCTTCAACCTCACACAAGGATTCAGTGGCCAGTCCCTGTGTAGTCTAAATCAGATATTGTACATGGATAATAGGGATCTAAACTCAGTTTCTTAATTTTTCTCAGCAGCACTCTTACCTAAGCAGACTCCTCCCAGCCCTCAAAAGTGTTTAAGTGAGAGCCTCTAGCAGGAACCATGAGTTTCCCTGTACCTCAGAGATGCTGTGCTCATGATATTGATTGGAACAGAGAAAACCTTGAGAAAAACTGTCTTCAGTGCTTGCTGCTGTGAGAATACATGCCTGAAGTCTCACTCCCTGCTCCTGAAGTGAACAAGACAGAACGTACAGGGAGGCCTGGCCTCTGCTGATACTATGTGGTTCCTAAGTGAATGCTACATCTTACTTAGAAAGTTAGTTGAAGGAGGACAAACAGGAACAGGAAAAGGAATTGCTATTCCATTAGCATCCCTAGACCTTAAGTTTTTCTCTTCCTACTATGTTCTGCCTTCACTTTTTGACAGCTGCCAAGAATGCCTTGCCATTACTTCTAGCCAGGAGCTGAGCCCACTGTTGTCTAATAAGTTACTTCCTTATGGCTTCCTGTACTTACTCTGTCACCTGGAGACAGCTTTTATAAGACCAGCCCAGAAGGTGAACCACAGACACCAAAAAGATTCTATGCTAGTAATAGCACTGTTCATTCTAGGAGTTTGTGTGTGTTTGTGAAAGATTCTAGAGGTCCAACATTCAGAACCATATCTTATCTCAAATGGTAACTTTTAAGCACTAAGTAGACAAAAAAGCAAGTGTGTTTAGCCTAAAATATGCGAGAAACCATAGAAGAATGTGGCTTGATAACATTTTCTAAGATACTCAGCTATGAATACTACAGATTTTACTAAAATCACAGTCTGTTCACCCACAGGCCTATTCCTGTCATGGGGATCTAGTGCTTGAGTACTCAGCACAGCATTTTTCCCAAAGTTGTCTTTAGAGTACCATCCCTCGTTCATTCTCACTAAGTGCCTACAGCACTCAGTCCACGCTGTTGCTTTTCATTGTTATTTTATATGATTATCATACCCCCAGTAACTTGTTGCAACTTACTGATGCCAGAATATAGATTTCATCCAGTCTAAAACAGAGTTAAGTTGAAGAAATTTCCACCTCAAAGCTGGAAGGAAGTGGGCATTCGTACGCATTGTTTTGGCTTGCCCTTAACAGTAGATTTGCAAGTGGCATTATCAAGTAGATTTGGCTGAGAATATGAATTCCAGGAAATGAAAAAAATTGTTCAGTTTTTCTATAGTCTTTAAAGGATGCCTAGCAGGCTTTATGTTTGAAAATTAATGGAACTTTATGCTGTCCTTCACAGGCATGTTGTGTCTTCTACCGAGTGTCATACAACTTCCTACAGCTCATAACAGCAGGCTTGTGCACTGAAGCCAGAAAGTCCAGACTTAAGGCACTGGCCTGCTGCTTACCAGCCTCATGCATGTCTAACCCTCCATTTCATTGCCTGTAAAGTGAGCGGATGCTTGTTCTACCCCTCTCGTAAACTTTTATAGGCTCAAATAAAATAATGAACGTGGAAGCACTTACCATAGTTAAGCACTTACTGCAGTTATTAGGACCATGAACTTTGGAGTCAGATATGGCTTAAATACTTGCGTGTCACCACCATGTGTTTAAGCGTTGAAAAAAATTAACTTTCCCTTCTTCTGTTACCCTTTACCTTTTCAGAGAGCCATCACACTTTTCTTCCAATTACTTGTTTTCTAAGTTGAATTTATAATTTTAGATAATGTGAGGCATAATAAGTATTGATAATTGTTAACTCTTTAGTAGTGGGCTGGTTTTGTATTACTGCTTATTTACAAAAAAGGAACATTCTCTTTTTGAAGTGTCATCAGCATGGGTAAAATAAATGGCTGTGGAGACCCAGCACCAACATCTTATTCTGGAGCCGTGCATTAATGAGTGAAACTCTGGGGCACCACACAAGTTTTCCACATAAGACAATGCCCATCCCTGCATGTGCTGAGAAACTGCTAGTACAAAACTGGCATTGGGAGCTTGGATCTTTTCCCCTTCACAGGTTTTACAAAGGCTGGGGTGCCTTGGAAATACTGCAGTGCTCTTGTTGATTTTTCTCCATTAAAGTTCAAATTGATTTCTAGTACATTTTTAAGTAGGTTATTGTATGTGATGTAAAATTTTTCAGACATCACAATACATGTGTGTGTCATATTAAAATCTTATTATATGAAAGTGAGAGGAAATGCTAACTTTATGAAAATAAATATGTGGATGGGTGACATCCATGTTCAATCATTTCCTATTTCATCGAATATGAAATGAAGATACCATGATAGAGCACCCTGGAGAAAGAAGGTAGGCTGGAAAACTCATAGCAGGGTTGGAGAGATAAATGAAGTACCAGATAATAAATTAAATTACTCAGTCTATTACATAATCATACTCATGCCCGTACTGAAGCTGTTATCAGAGATTATACCAATTGGTTATCTCAAGTCAAATGGTCAGCCCTAAACGAATATATAAAAGTGGCATTATATGAATGCAAAAAGTTATATTTAGAAATATGTACATATATGAATACGTATTTATGTGAGCAATAACAATTAAGGAATGAAGGGACTGTGGATTTAAAGGAGATCAGGGAGGTTTATAAGAGGGAATCTGAAGAATGTAAAGAAAAGAAAATTGTAAAAATTATAATTTCAAAAATTACAAAAGTCAGTTTTATTTCTAGAAAACACAAACAAAATATATATTATCACTTCTCAAACGAAAGAAAAAATCGTAGAAGAAATCAATAATGGGAAGAAAATACAGCCATTAGATAAATAAATAGACCTTTTATTATCCAATATTCTCCCAAGTGATAAACTTTGCACTGGAGGCTTGTGGCTTTTTTGTCCACTTAGCTAGAAATAAAAAGTAGACTAAAGAATCAAGAACCACCATGTCCCTTTTTAAGCCCTGCCTAGGAGAGGGAATGGTTTGTGAAGGAATAGTGATGGTGATGTCAATTCTGCCCTTTCCTAATGATGCAGAGACCTTCTGGGCATTCCTATTGGCTGTCTACTTCCTCCTCCAGTAACATAATATTGTTATGTTACAGCATAATGTTACTGATAGTCTAGAACTATCAGCAAGAAAAAAGGTATAACTGAGAAGTTTTCTTAGATGATTGATCCTCTTCAGCAGCCTCCCTTGGATATCTCAAATCATATATCCTGGAAAACAATCTTTCTATGTGGCTTCATTAGCTTCTTTTAAAGCAAAGAAACTAGAATAAAAATGAACAGAGCTTCTAGCTCTCTTACCCTTTACTCTTGATCCCTGTCACTTCTATGTTTGCAGGTACATCCTTTAAAAATAACCCTTTTCTCTCTCATAGGCACTCTGGTGAGAAACACATGCACTGTTTATTTTGCCAGTTATTAAATTCAATGGGAAATTGATCAAAGCTATACATATAAATGGCATGTTTTATGAAAATAAAGATGAAATTTCCCAGCTTAGTGAATTCCATGCTAATTGCTTTGTGAATATAACACTTGTCAATAGTTCTTTAGAAGTCTATTGTGAGATACCTTAGCTTAATGCTTTAACTGTCTGAGTGGACTCCAGAGAGAATGCTTTAAACATTGAATTCCTGGCTAAATCCATCACACAGGGTGAAGTTGGCCAGTCTAGCAGCAGATGACCCAGGGTCTGGAGTCTTCTCAGAAAAATAGTACATAGCTAAGCCTTATGCTTATTTCATGCCTCACAACAACTTCTGTAACAACTTAACAAAATAGAGTGCTGACTTCAATTACTTTCTCTTTTAGTACTAGCTTTGGGTGTGAACACACTTTTAACTTCAAGGGGACATTGATATTTTCCACTGATATTGTTGTACTAGGTACATGTCTGGGTTCTGGCCTCTAGTTCCCACCCTTGGAAATCTCTCATGATAGCTCTACATCCGTTTAAATAACTGCATGCTCATATTACTTTCTCTACATAAATGATGGGTAAGCTTACCACTGTCTGTTTTAAAACTTCTAGAGTTAAAACTGAATTATTTAAATTCCTTCCATTCATTCCTGAATTTCTCTCCTGGAAGATCTATATAGTTGTCACTTCCCACCTGTTGGTGTTATTGCCCTTTGTTTCTGTGCTTACTTTAATCAATTCAGTAACAGTACCTTATAGAAAAAAAAAATATTAGTAGTAAATCAGTGTTACTGAATCAAAGTATTCAAATGTCAGTGAGGATTTCTGCCATGCAAACCTCATCACAAATGAAGCTGAAATAGTATAACTTCTTAGCAGTTCCCATTGTGCTATTCTTTCTAGTTTCAACCATGTTTATTTTTTGTATTTTTGTTTGTTTGTTTGTTTTTATTCCACTCATGGCAATAATATTTTACGTTACTTCCTAGGTATCTCTAGCCATGTCCAGAAGAGTATGCATCTGTATCTGAAGGTTTTTGCTTCTTGAAAAAATAATTTCTCAGATAAAAGACAAGTTGGTGGAAGATAAAAGACAATTTAAAAGACAAAAGGCAAGCACTACACCACAGCCTGAAGCAGACACACAACAGTAGGAAAGGGGAAATATTTTGATTATAATCTTAATAGTTGATTATTTTAAATTTTTCACTTAGTTTTAAATTTTAAAAAAATCAAAGTTTTTTTTTCCATCTCTATGTCTAAAACTCAGAAAATAACCAGTTAGACAGCTCACCTCTACTGTTTTCCCCTTGTGGGGATGTGGTTCTTCTCGCTGAAGAACAGGAACATTTGTAGCTCTCTTGGCAGGTTCTCCAGATACAATGTTGTCATTGCAGAAAAGAATTTACATGGCTCGGAGGAGGAATCCTCCTGTTTGGTGGTTACATAACTGAGCCCACAGTTTTCTCCTCCAGATTAGGATAGCCTTCAGTAATGGCAGACTAAATGACTCTGAGGGTCAGGACACCAAGGATTTTGGTATTCATTTGAACTCTGACCTAAAGGCTAAAGGCTGGGAAATCATTCACTACCACAGGAATATGGAATTACATGCACACCCACATGATGCTAGAACAACTGTTATCTTTCTGTTCATGTAACAAAAACACACACACATTGAGCTACTCCTATAAGGGTGGAACTCCTTCTGCTCACTCTTCTGTTTGCTGGAAATACAAACACGAATAAGACGATTCCTGTACCCTAGTGATTAATCAGCAAATTTTAAATTTAGATGATTTCTGGAATAAAACATTAAGGAAAGCTAAATAGGCTACCTTCCCACCTATCTCAAGAACACCTGTATTTTAAAAATACACTTCAGTGAAACAAAATGTCACACCAACAGTGTTAACATCAGTTCAACGGTTTTTTAACATGACCAAGAAAGGTACATTGCCTTAGTTATCTGCACAGCAAAATTAACACATGTGTTTGTTTACACTAAGTATCATCCTTAGTAGTAAATGGTCATGTTCTTCTTAGAGACTTAGAAGAGAGCCTCTAGAATCCACAGTCAGCCAAAATTTCTTGAGCATTGGTGTCTACATTCTATCCTGAGTTTCTTGTACGTACTGACTTATTTGAAAAACTGAGACATTAATGAAAAATTTTTTCATAATTTATAATTAATTATATTATATACTGAGTACATTAAAAAATCAGACAGTGGCAATGATATTACCATGTTGATATTTTTAACAGGAGCAATTGAAGGCATCTAAGGTTTGAGCCTATATATACCTAAGTCTGTAGGCCATATCCTGTCATACACTATTTTCCTCAATGTAATTAAAACTTGGTGAAGAGACAGGTCATATAAAAAGGAAAGATGACCCTATGATGAAAAAGCAGAATGTGACAAGAGCAGCATGGTTGATTTAGACAGATAATTACAAGTTGTGAACTTCATCAATCACAGTGAAAGCTTCTTGTCCTCTCTTGTGGTTCCATACCATCGCCTACAACATCAGATTTCAAATAAATGTTTGTTGACTCAATGAGCACATTAATATTCTAAATTGTGTGTGATGATTTGGACTAGGAAGGGTGTTTTTCTTGAATATGACAGCTGGTAAGAAATGAGTTGTGCTAACCATAATTCCTGATACCATTTCCATCATAGTCCAGCATTCCTGGAAGTCAGCAATGGCTTTTGGGAGTCAATTATGAAAAGAAGAACCATATTACCTGCCCACTATGATTTTGAGGCCTTTGACTCTTCCACAAGGTTAAGTTCACAATTGTCTATGTGGTCCTTTCACAGTTCTGAAGACAGCAGCAACTAAGCTTTTCGTTTATTTTATTGGGGAAAGAAGTAAAAAGGATACTTTATGGTCACAACATAAACGAATGTGATGGTACTGTATGAAAGATGGATATACAGTGAAATGACAGCGCAGATCTGAAACCAATGATGGACAGGTCACGTGTTTAACTAGAGTGCCACATAAATTTCTAGGTGTATCTCCCAATTTCTTCCCTCCTTTTTGTATCAAATCATCTGCAAGATCTGTGTCATCACTAACCAGGCTAGTGAAAAATATTTTGAAAAATGATCTAACTTATATTCTGAAATAGGGCAAACTGTTTCTAAAAATATTATAATTCAGAAGTAACTTGTTTGAAATTGTAGAGAAAGGTAAGGTGTTTTCCTGTTGGTTGCTTGTGCTGTTGAATGGTGATGAATAGCATGCTCTCAGTGACTCTTTCGAACTTGTCGGAGCATGTCAGGATACTTGGATCTTATTGCTTCAGGCTCACAAAGGCCTGAGGAATGACTCATAAATACTGCAGTTTTAAGTTATTATGTTGGTAATCAAGGTTTTATGCAGACAGCTTTTCCCACCATTCTTCATAAAAAAAAAAAAAAAGCTTCTATGGTTTGTTTCTCTGCCTATCTGTGAAAGAGATTGAGCCTTTTCATGTTCTAAAAAAAAAAAAAAATGGTTTGCCTTCCCCATCTCCTGCACATCAGCTCACACAGAGGCTACATTTCCTGAAGTTCAGAGAGGGTTTTTTTTCCCAGCATCTCTATCTGCCACACAGACCTCTCACAGCTCAGGAAGAGACAGTCCTCAATGCATTGCCAGGCTTTGAACACTGTCTGAATAGCTTCTGTCAGTCAGGAGCCTGCATTTCATGTTTCAGGTTTTTCCCAGGGGGCTTTGATGTTAATCCATTTCATACTTCTAACACATCTGTTATTCTTCAGGCTTTCTTATCTTTTCTGAACATTCAAATATATATATGCAGAAAAAGAAACTTGGGCTGTCGTTGTGCACTTTCTGAAGGGAGACTTCAATGATGAAACACCAGCCTCACCTCATGGATACTCAGTTTTAATCACAGGAGATGTTTGGGAATGATCCACAATCCTTTTAACATTAAGATCAGGTTATGTTGTGCCTTGAAACAATTAAGGAAACCACATAATTGTGCTGTATAGACTAGCAAATATATCTTGCATTTTTTATCATATGCATAGCTCAGTTAAGATACCAAGGAAATGTAAAATGCATGGTGACAGGATAAAGCACTGCCTTTTTAAACATCTTATCCATGGGTCTACTAGAAAAAGCAGTTAAAATATTAAGTAGTCATGTTAGGGTACAAAAGAGTAGCTCAGTGTCTCTATGTATCAAATTGTACAGTGCAACATGGACTAGTCTTAACAATGATGCTTCCATCAATTGTCAATCACAAAAAGAGAAACAATGATTTTGGAATATCAGAAACTTTAGTGAAGAGGGGAACAGAAGTCAGAAGGTAGAAATCTTGTTTTAGCTGGAAGCTAAAGAATCTATGGAAGAAAATTTTACAATCATTAGTTTTACCCAGAATCAGTGGAGTATATTTTCTTTTTGAAAACATATTGTAGTTGCTAAAATGCATAAATATGTCTTGTTTTCATTTATAGCAGAGTTCCAATTACAAAATAGAATAAAGGTTAAAAAATAGAAATTTTGAACTAGTGATATATATGATGGACTATACAGTACTAGAGAGAAATAAATTAATACTGAGGTACTTGGTATTTTTATAGTCCTTCAGCCTATTCTTTCATTAAAAAGTAACTGCTCTTATCTGAATAAAATATTAAGAACAGCTCTACAAAATGCCATATTTGATATACTACATAGATCTTAATGAAGGCCATTGTCAACGTTATCAGGCTTTCTTCTTCTATCATTGAGTGAAGCACAACAGAACTTAATCTAAAAACTGCTGTGCAAAATGGTTCTCGCTCACCACAGAATCTTGTCATTAAGAATACAGGCAACAATTAGACACATACTTTATAGAAACTCCTGTCTAGAATTAAAAGTGAATGAAAGAAAGTGATGCATTGAGTGGTATTCTTCACTGAAATTCAAAATCAGAGTTTGAGCGGCATTTATTTTTCATGTTGACATAATGGCCAAACTTTTACCAATGAGAAGAGATTAAAACATGACATATTTTTGGGTAACTTGGGAAAATTCTATGTACAGCTCTCCAACAATGGACATCCATGATAGGATTCATGGTAACCTACCCATGATAGATTAGCTTATTCACCCAGAATGCTGGAGTAGGAAATCTGACTGGGAATATAATTATACAGAGTAAAATTGAGTTAAAATAAAATATTATCTTGATATGGACATAAGATACATGGTAGGATGTCTTCTGTAACCACTTAGAGTTATGACACAAAAAATATTGCATGCATTGTAAATTTATAGCTAGAATCTACTTTAGCATAAACATTCAAGTAAATAGTGTTTCCATTGACTTGTTGGAGAAAATTGACACAAAATGAACTGTGTTTTGTTTTACAAAAATCAGTAATATAAGGGGACAATAAACTTGAAACTTGATCTATAATTTCAAACATTGCCTTCCTTCTTCCCAGGTAAACTCTTGATATTTAAATTTTGGAGTATTATTGTCTTCAACACACAAAAACAACCAAGATGATGTTCATGGGGAAACTGCAACATCAATTATCTCTGTGAGGAAAAAAAAATGCTGATTCAGTAAGATTTCGTTTATAGAACACCATATCACCACTAGTACATTGTCACTTTATAATTCTAGGTCCCAAACTTGAGAAGTGCTCACTTTTTTTTCTTCATGTGGTACTGGAGCAGTGTTACTTTTGCATTGTGTTTAAGAATTCTGTTATAAGAGGATTCTCTAAAATTTAGAATGGACAATGGGATCCTTGAATCAGTGAAGCTGCTATGACTTAAACTAATTAGCTGACTTAAAGCTAATTCCACCTTAACCTATGGCAGCTAATTGGTAAACAAAACAATGGAAAGTTTGAAATACCAAATAAGAACCTGAATTATCTTCAATCCCATTAGCACATTATGTTGTTGAACAATGCTTTCAGTAAATGAGAATTCTAAGTAGAACAAAACATAGAAGACCAAAATATAAAGATACTAATCATACAGATTATCCAACTTAGGCACTTAAATTACCACTCCTGCTGGATAGTTACTATCATACCTCTGTAATCCATGTCCCTTTACAAGGCTATTCAAGCCATAATACATGACAGGTTGTGCGTTGTTCCACTATTTATAAGGTGCCTTGGGTCATGTTACATGGCTTAAGACTAAAGGCAGAATGACTTAAACCACAGAAGAAGTGCAATAATCCCTAACAAATGCACAGCCCAGAGAATCTCATTGCTGTTATGAAATGAAATTCATACATTAAACTAAGAAGAATTGTCAGACCCAGAGCACTTATTGGAAATAATAAAAATGTCTGTCTATCCATTGCTGTGTTTTCCCAGACTATAGGATTTAGACTGTGCCAGTGCTGCAGATTATCTACTGTGACTGAGACAAAAACTGTATCAATCATGCTGGTTTCATACTTCTCTGAATATGGCTACAAAATGTCCATTATACTCACCCCATTTAGAATAAGCTTCCTTTCCTGTCTTGTTTCTGCTGTCTACTAGGTTTGATTTAGGAAGACCCATTTGGAGCTGGAGAAAAGCATCAAGTTCACGTGTGAAAAAAAGAATGTGTCTCTAGCACATACTCCAAGTAGACTAGGAAAGGATACATCACTGATGCCAGCTTGGATCATGAGACCTAAGATTATAGAAGAGTGGAAAGATAACCAAATTGACCCAGACATTAAGCAGACACCATCCTTATTTAGGAGAGCAGAGTTCTTCTCTTGCCTATGTTAGTGATGTGGACGGAGAAAGAAAAGTCATAGCCATGAAAACATTAAGCAGCAGTAAATTGGAAGGTTTTACAAAGTTTTATATGACTGAAAATATATCATGAACCCATTTCATCTCATTAGAAATTATAGTAGGGATGCATGTTTTCTCCCCTGGCCCCAAGCTCCTGGAATAATGATTCATGAGACTTAAAATATCTTTACAGATACCTAAGCCATATAGCTGGGACCATTCCCTGACTAGCTAATAACTTAAAATAACCCATTTATAATCTGTATTCTGTCATGTGGCTAGTTACTGTTTCTCAGGTACCATGCATCTGTCCTCCTTGGATTTTTCCTGAAGAATCTCCTGTGGCTGGCTCTATTCCACAATTCTTTCTACTTACTGGAAGTCCTACCTTCTATCCTACCCTTCTCTATAGATCATAGATGTTTTCTTTTTTCTTTTTTGTCAGGTGTTGTATCCATACAATACACAAGATATTCTTTCTACAAGAAATGTCAGAAAACATTGTAAGCTCAATAGTTTAAACTACAGATATGAACATAGAGTGAAAATAACATAGAATCCACATATAAATTAATGGAAGAAATATGAAAATAAATTGTACTATTCTTCACAATTGACTTTAAAGGTGGCAAAACTTTCTGGTTTTCTGGCCACTAGTAGCAAAGATGATTTTTGAGAGAATAAGTCTCAATGTTAAATCTATGCATACATGTGAAAAAGCAATAGAGGTGTTCATTCCTTAACAATAACATCTGTATTTAAATACAAGGGGAAAAATAAACAAAATATACACACAACTACAACTTCAGGTAGCCCAGCCACTTCCTATTTCAAGAAATTGTCTGTGTAAAATTAATACATGTATTCACACGGTCTTGTGCTTCAAGAAAAATAGTTTCTTTTCCTTATGCATCCATGCCCATGTATGGGTGCTCAGTGGCTGTGCTTAGTATGGATACAGAGGAATTAATTTCAGACATCAGTTAAAAAGAATTTCCTCAATGTATGTTTTTATTATATGATACGTATTCCTGTAGCCCTTAAAAAAATAAATAAAAATAAATAAATAAAACTACACAGTGCTTCTTTCCCTCTGTTCTCCTTCCCCTGCTCCTGTATGTGTGCAGAGTACAAACCAAACAGCTCATATAATACAGAGCAACCAAGAAAGTAGAATTCTGGCCCCATATGTCTGTAATAGGACAGAGCTATTCTTACTCCGGGGTGTGTATGGGGGCACCATAAAAGAGATTCGTGTGTTACAATCATCAACATGTACAGGTCTCTACCTTCTGGAAAAAGAAAGAGAGAGAGAGAGAGAGAGAGAGAGAGAGAGAGAAATAAAGAGAGCTTAAGATGCTCCTGACCTAAAATCCATGCCCTGAAGTAATGACTGGCTTTGTAAGAGAAGCATAAAATTAGGATTTGTTAACTCTGAAATACTTTTTTTTTCCTTTATCTATTAATTTGTAGTTGTTCTTGTCTCATGTATTACATCTGGACAGCAGTTTCCCCAGCTCCTTTTTATTTGCAGAAAGGTAGGCACTGGAAAATGGCGAAAAGGTTGTAGTCTTGTAAACTCGGCTTCTCCCCAGCTTACCTTGAAAGATTGAACTTGAACACCTTTAACTGTTAAATCCTTTTCCTACTCACTCAAGTTAAAAGAGCATAGAACAGGTCAGGAGCAGGAAACAGCAAGACAGGGGAACTGCAGTTAATGGCCTCTGAATTGTCATCAGTTAGGCCAAGCATCCTACGATATTTTTTTTTATTATTATATGTGTTCAGATATAAACCTTAAGTTCTCTGTCTTTTCTAATTGTTTTACATAGTCTGCTAGAGATGTTTAAGCTGATCCTGATCACAGAATATAAACACAGATTTCTGTGTTTGAGTCTCGGCTCTGTACTGTGAATTAGGGAGGCAACTAAATGGATGTGCTTTATTAGTCTTCTCTGGGAAGTGATGGTGGTTTGTAGTTTTTCTCTGCTGGCTGGGACTTTTCAAAGTGGAATAAGAGACTTAGGACAGCAGTCACTAAACAACTGGTTTTAGGTAACCCATAGATGCCCAGCGCTCATCTAAGGATTTGTACATTACCTAGAGGGTTGGGTGTGTTTGTTTGTTTGTTTGTTTGTTTGTTTGTTTGTTTTAAGGATTGGGATAATCTTCACATTAACCTCTGTGATGGGTGTTATTCTCATGTTAGCGTTAACCCTGTTGAAATCGAAGACTTTAAAATATCCTAGCTATTTCCTTTCCCACAGATATGATTTCTGATATAAGGAAGAAATGTGGAGGGGAGAAAAAAAATTCATGTAAAAGCAATGCAAAAACCTTCAAACTCAGTCACACATTTTTCATTGTAACAATTTGCTATCTTGCCTTAATAATGTTTTTTTTTTCAATATCTGAGGAACAAAAGTGCATAATTTTATTTAATTTCTTTTTTCTGATAAACAGATTTCTATAGTTTTTATCTTTTTACATTATTTTTATTTATTTTATTTATTATTTTTATTTTTTTTACAATTGATTAATTTTATATCTTGATGTAACCCCCTCCCTCATCTTCTCCTGGTCTCACCTTTGCTCTCTTTTTTTACTCTATCCCCTTCCCCTCCTCAAATGAAAGGGGGAGTCCTTTCTGTCTGTCATCTGGCTTCAGTTTATCAGGTCTCATCAGGACTGCCTGGATCCTCTTCCTCTGTGGCCTGGCAAGGCTGTATCAGCAGGGGGAAGTGATCAGAGAGCAGGCAACTGAGTTCATGTCAGAGTCAGCCCCTGCTCCGCTTACTTGGGAACCCACATGGAGACCGATATGCCTATCAGTTACATCTGAACAGGGGGCCCAGGTCCTCTCCTTACATGGTTGTCGATTGGCACATCAGTCTCTGAAGGCCCCACTGGGCTCAGATTTTTTGGCTTTTATTGTTGCTCTCTTTGTGGAGCCCCTGTTCCCTCTGTGTCCTTCTATCCCCCTGCCTTCTTCCATAAGACACCCTGTGCTCTGCCTAAAGTTTGGCTGTGAGTCTCAGCATCTGCTTTGATCCCCTATCATGGGGAGTCTTTCAGAGGACCTCTGTGGTAGGCTCTTGTCCTGTTTCCTCTCTTCCACTACTTCTGGTGTCTATCCTGTTTGCCATTCTGAATGAGGTTTAAGCATCCTCCCTAGGACCCTCCTTGTTGTTTGGCTTCTTTAGGTCTGTTGATTTTGGTATATTTATCCTATATTAAATGGCTTATATCTACTTTTAAGTGAGTACATAACATGCATGTCTTTCTGGTTTTGAGTTAACTCACTCAGGATGATCTTTTCTAGTTCCATCAGTTTTCCTGAAAATTTCATGATTTCCTTGTTTCTCACTCAGCTGTGACACTTTCTGTATCCATTCTTCAGTTGAGGGACATTTAGGTTGTTTCCAGGTTCTGACTGTTACAAATAAAGCT
Source organism: Psammomys obesus (assembly GCF_907164565.1). NCBI lineage: Eukaryota > Metazoa > Chordata > Mammalia > Rodentia > Muridae > Psammomys > Psammomys obesus. Next base: position 7,597,674 of record NW_026596069.1, read on the forward strand.
GCTATGAACATAGCAAAAGCAGACAAGTACACAAACATACTACCACAACCAACATCAAAATAAAAAGAACTAATAGTCACTGGTCATTAATCTTTCTCAACATCAATGGACTCAACTCTCCAATAAAGACACAGACTACTATAGAATGGATGTGAAAACAGGCTCCAATGTTCTGCTGTATACAAGAAACACATCTCACCCAGAAAGATAGACATTACCTGAGAGTAAATGGCTGGACGATGGTTTTCCAAGCAAGCAGATCCAAGAAGCAAGCAGGCATAGCCATTCTAATATTTAGGAAAATAGACTTTCAAGCAAAGTTAATCAAAAGAGATGGAAAAGGTCACTTCATACCCTTCACAGGAAAATTCCACCAAGAAGACATCTCAATTCTTAACATCTGTGCCTCAGTACAAAGCAACATTTGTAAAAGAAACATTGATTAAAGCTTAAACCACACATATATACATACACATTAATAGTGGGAGATTTCAACACCCCACTCTCACCAAAGGACAGATCAACAAAACAGAAAGTAAACAAAGAAACAATGAAACTAACAGATGGCACAAATCAAATGGACATAGCATATAAAAGTCCTAATGATATGTCACCAACTAATATTTTTCTCCATGTTTAATAGTTTCTACTATAAGAATTTCAAGAAAGTCAAAACCTACCATTACTTCCAGTGGAGAAGTTCTATAGAGTACAACAGTGCTGTAGACACAGGAACCTAAAGGGCTAGGTAACTTTACTAGGGCAATATAGAAACTTGTGACAATATTTAGATCCATACTTCATTTAATCTTCATAGTTGGTTCTATATATCATTTAGTTTGCAAATAAGATGCAGTGTGCACATGATACAGATATCGGTAAAAATCAAACCAGCTAGACATTTTCCTTATCAATTGTCTTTAATCAAAATAAACAAACAAGCCAAATAAATATCCAGAGATATAAACTGATTGAGTTCAGATTCATTATACAGGCTTCACAGTGTCATATGGACTCAGGAGCCAAGGATGTGTCAATGAATATTTACCTAGCAACACTTCATAACTTCATAAAAGTATATGCATTTAAAATATGCCCCAGGCTCAAAAACAAATTGTTGGATGTTCACAGAAATATTGGGACTTGAATGGGTTTGTCACCAAACAAGAAACACATTCAGAGGAGCTGAATGCACCCTAATTAGATCTCAGGCTTGGGTTGACATTGATACTTGTACTATGCTATAGTTTCAGAGATCCGGAGTTTCATTATGTAACTGGTCAGGGCTTTTGATGTTCTGCTATTATAATTTTACCTCAGTTTGTGAAGTGTGCTTCATGTTTCTTTACATTAACTTCAGTCTGAATAAATAAAATGGGATTTTAGTTCGTAGAAATATTTACATCAAAACTTAGGAAGGCATTGGACTATTGCAGTAAATAGACAGGAACAAAAAATCTACTAATAATACTAATAGAATCAGGATGATAGAATTAAAATTAAAAGGCTCACATTACGTCATCTAGTTCAGTATCTGGTTTTACTTTGCCTTGAGTGCAGTAGTGTAGGTTGCTTTTCTCTGAATATTAGGGAGAAAAAGGTGTCAGACTTCAAAAAGGTAGTGGCTTATAATGACTTTTGCTTTTGAGTCACCTTCAAAAATTGGATTTTCTCAGTTGCATGTTACTTGAGAAAATGAGTTCATAGTATTAATTAAGACATTTCTAAATATTGTCTATCACAGAGTGAACATAAACAACAGACTAGGATCTACTTTTTTTTTTTTTTTTTGCAAATATAGAACCTTACATTTACTTTGTTTTTCTTCGTTACCTCTATTATTACAAAGCATAATTGCACTGGTTTTGACAGTACTGGAAGGTGTCACACGTAGTGATTAAACAAGTCACCCCAGTCCCACCTGAATGCCCTCAACCCCTTATCTTTTAAAAATGTAAACAAAATCAGTGTAAAATTAAGCTACAAGATAGAGTGTGATATTCATTCTTTTTGGGTACTGATCTAACTGTTGGTAGGTTTGGGGAGCACAGAAAAAAGTAAGAGTTCTCCAGGTTATTTTGGATCTGGTACTCACTCCCCTGTCTCAGATGATGCTGTTTTAAAATCCCAGCTTTTGTGGACTTATCTGAGTCCCGAGTCAAGGTTTTTGGCCGAAACCCACACGGCATGTTGGAATCCACGTTGGAATACTCGTTGGAAGTGATTCTCCATTTGAATGCACACTGACACACAGAACGGAAATGCATCATAGTGTCGGAAGTCACACTTGCCTTCAGCATGGTGGCCTTCTACACTGTTTGACTCTGGGCTTTTTTTTTTTTTTTTTAATTTTATTTTTCTTATTAGTTACATTTTGTTAACTCTGTGTCCCAGCTGTATCCCGCTCCCTCATTCCCTCTAAACACACTCCCTCCCTGGTCTCCTCCCTGCCCCTTTCCAAGTCCACTGATCCACTGATAAGGGAGGACCTTCTACCCTTTCATTTGACCCTGCTTTATCAGGTATCTTCAGGGCTGGCTACAAAGTCCTCCTCTGTGGCCTAACAGGACTGCTCCTCCCCTGGGGGGGGGGGGGAGGTCAAAGAGCCTGCCCTTGAGATCCTGTTAGAAATAGTTCTTGTTCCCCTTACTTTGGAAAACTACTTGGTTACTGAGCTATCACAGGCCACATCCGAGCAGAAGTTCTAGGTTATATCCATAGATGGTCCTTGGTTGAGTGTCAGTCTCAGAAAAGACCCTGTGCCCAGATATATTTGGTCCTTGTAGAGCTCCTATCCTTTCCATATCATACTAACTCCCCTTCTTTCATATGATTCCCTGCACTCTGCCGAGGGTTTGGTTATGAGTCTTAGTGTCTGCTTTGAAACACTGCTAGGTAGAGTCTTTCAGATGCCTTTTGCGGTAGACTCCTGTCATACGTTCAATGCACATCCCATTTGTCTTTCTAAATGAGGATTGATCATCTTCGCCCATGTCTGCTTTCTTGATTATCTTCTTTAGGTATGTAGATTTCATTATGTTTATCATATCTTGTAGGTCTATATAAGCAAGTATATACCATGTTTGTCTTTCTCCTTCTGGGATACTTCACTCAGAATGATCTTTTCTAGAACCCACCATTTGCCTGCAAATTTCATGATTTCCTCCTTTTTGATTGCTGAGTAGTATTCCATTGTGTAAAAATACCACAATTTCTGTATCCATTCCTCCATTGATGGGCATCTGGGTTGTTTCCAGGTTCTGGCTATTACAAATAAAGCTGCTGCAAACATGGTTGAACAAATGTCCTTGTTGTGTACTTGAGCAAATTTTGGATATATACCTAGGAGTGGTATAGCTGGGTCTTGAGGTAGCACTACTCCTAATTGTCTGAGAAAGCACCAGATTGACTTCCAAAGTGGTTGTACCAGTTTACATTCCCACCAGCAATGGAAGAGGGTTCCCCTTTCACCACAACCTCTCCAGTATGTGTTGTCACTTGAGTTTTTGATCTTGGCCATTCTGATGGGTGTAAGGTGAAATCTCAGGGTCGTTTTGATTTGCATTTCCCTAATGGCTAATGACGTTGAGCATTTCTTTAAGTGTTTCTCTGCTATTCGATGTTCCTCTATCGAGAATTCTCTGTTTAGCTCTGTTCCCCATTTTTTAAGTGGATTACTTGGTTTGTTGCTTTTCTGCTTCTTTAGTTCTTTGTATATACTCGATATTAGCCCTCTGTCAGATAAAGGGTTAGTGAAGATTCTTTCCCAATCTGTAGGCAGGCGTTTTGCTTTGATGACTGTGTCTTTTGCTTTACAGAAGCTTTTCAGTTTCATGAGGTCCCATTTATTGATTTTTGCTCTTAGAGCCTGTGCTGTTGGTGCTCTGTTCAGGAAGTTGTCTCCTGTGCCAATGAATTCTAGGCTGTTCCCCACTTTTTTTTTTCCAACTGATTTAGAGTATCTGGTTTTATGTTGAGGTCCTCGATTCACTTCGACTTTAGTTTTGTGCAGGGTGATAAATATGGATCTATTTTCATTTTTCTGCATATAGACATCCAATTGGTCTAGCACCATTTGTTGAAGATGCTGCCTTTTTTCCATTGAATGGTTTTGGCTTCTTTGTCAAATATCGAGTATTCATAGGTGTGTGGGTTTATTATGCTTTAAAACTTACTTAAAACTTATCAGGCACATCCTTGTCAGAGACGACTTCCAAGAGAGACAAGCACTAGCTGCCTGAAGAGCAAACGGGCCAAGCCAATATACACAAGCAAAGGACTAATGCTAGCCTCAGTCTTTGGAATGTCAAGAATACTATTTTGGATTCCATTGTTTAAGTGAGGATGTATTTAGTATTAATGATCACAGTGGGGTCATGTGTATAACGTTGTTGTACCCAGTTCCCAAAACCCCAGAAGACGACCAATGACATAGTGAGTGAGAACTCATGTGCGAAAGCAAAGAGCCTTTATTTGGGGCTTAAGCTCAGAATCCCAGCATGAACTGACACAGCACAGCAGTCAGAGGCCAGGAGCACCTAGCATAGAAAGAAGTGGATTTTTATAGGGTTTTTAGCAAGCGGAAGGGGCTTCCAGACTTGGCAGTTACATGATTGGGTGAGATTTAGCTTGTTACATAGTGATTGGCTAAAGGCAAGTGGGAGTAACTATTTTGGCAACCACAAGGAAAACATGTAAGTATTTTAGAAACCACAAGGACAACAGTCATTTCGACCTGTTTCCTGATTGACTGGTGTCAGGGTGAGCACACAGTCTCTTCTGAAATGTTATAGTTTCCTGCAAGTAAAAAATTTTCAGGTTCTGGGGGTGAGAGCTACAAGATGGAGGATAGTACCAAAGTGGAGTCTGTAGTGCTTAGACTCTTCAACATGATACATCGTACAATGAATAGTCCCAAGAAGTCAGCTTGGTAGAGAGTCACAAAACACCCTAAAAGCTTATTGCTCTCACAGAAACTTCTTGATTTCTGAATGCTAGGCATTGTTCATACTTTATTAATTGAGTCTTTGCAAGAATAACAGCAAGTAGAAAAGATGCTGAGCAGTAGTGATTTGGGAGGACTCAAAAATGACCTCCCCTGTCCAAGGTCTTAATTTCTTCCAGTTGTCTTTGGTAGCAGAACTACTCAGAAATTTTCTAATATTCCAAGCATTGTAAAAATTTTAGCATCCAAAGACTTCTATTTTATTTTAAATTTTATTTTTTATATTAATTACAGTTCATTCACTTTGTATCCCAGCTGTAGCCCCTTTCTTCTTTCCCTCCCAAACTTACCCTCCCTCTCTCATCTCCTCCCATGCCCCTCTCTAAGTCCACTGATAAGGGAGGTCCTCCTCCCCCTCCATCTGACCCTTACATCAAGTCTCATCAGGACTGGAAGCATTGTCTTCCTCTGTAGCCTTATAAGGCTGCAACCCCATCAGGGGAGGTGATCAAAGAGGCAGCCCCTGAGTTCATGTCAGAGACAATCCCTGTTTCCTTTACTAAAAAACCCACTTGGAAAATTAGCTGCCAGGTTATCTCCATGCATGGTCCTTGGTTGGAGTATCAGTCTCAGAAAAGACCCCTGTGCCAGATATTTTGCTTCTGTTGCTCTCTTTATGGAGCTCCTGTCCCCTCCAGGTCTTTCATCTCCCCCTTCTTTCATAAGATTCTCTGCAGTCTCCCCAAATTTTACTATGACTCTCAGCATTTGCTTTGATACCATATTAGGTAGTCTTTCAGAGGCTGTCTGTGGTAGGCTCCTGTCCTGTTCCTTGTTTTCTCCCTCTTCCAAAGTCAATCCCATTTCCCTTTCTGAGTGAGGATTGCTTTTCTTATTCAGGGTCCTCCTTGCTTAGCTTGTTTAGGTATACAGATTTTAGTATGCAAAGATTTCTAACAAAACAAAACAAAACAAAACAAAACACTCTTAAATGTTTTTTAATAGTATATATGCTTTCTTTTTGTGTGTGTTTGTGTTTAAATAATGCCTAAAGTATTTAATGCTTAAAAGTGAACATTTCACTGAACCAACATCATGGCTTGACTGATGGAAGAGCCTATGCAAATGTCAGCTTTGTGACTAAGGGTTGGTGATCTAAACTTCCTTCCTTCACTGCTCTGTGTTCTCATTAATGAAATGTGAATTCTCTTTGGTAACTTTCAAACTCTGCCCTCTACAGTTCTATGAATTCTCCAGGGACGAGAAGAACACACCACAGAGCAGATAGGAAGGTCCCAGGCTGGCAGAGGCAGTTTGCTGAGATCTGGTTGCTGGTCTATTCTCAGTGAAAGATTGTACATTTGAAACAAAGGACTACCGTTTTAAAGCACTGGGGATTCACTCAATTGATGATTAAACTTCTTCCTAGCTGGTATCTTTTGTGATGTGTGGACAAGGCAACACTTGCATTCAATGAACTAAAAAGTGAATTACAATAAACACAACTGAAAACAGTAAAAATGTTATAAAGTATGACAACACAGTTTGTGTATACTTCTTGTACTTTTCTTATTCATTATTTCAATCATACTTTATTTCTAAAGGGAGAGAGAAAGAAGGGACTGAGAGTTGAGGAAGTGGAGAGAATCTGGGAGAAGGTAGGGGAGGGGGAATCATAATCAGAATTCAGTATCCAAGTGGGTTCCATTGAAATAGGAACAGGGACTGTCTCTGAGGTGAACTGATTGGCCTGCTCTTTAATTACTGACCCCTGAGGGGGAAGCAGTATTACCAGGCCACAGAAGAATACAATGCAGCCACTCCTGATGAGACCTAATTGACTAGGATCAGAAGGAAGGAAAAGAAGACCTCCCCTATCAATGGAATTGGGGAGGGGCATGCATGCAGAGGGTGGAGGAAGGGAGGGATTGGGACAGGAGGAGGGAGAGAACCACGGGGGAGGGGGATACAAAGTGAGTAAAGTGTAATTAATAAAGAATGAAAAAAAATAAAAAAATTTCAATAAAGAATAAATAAATAACTTTCCATTTTTTAAGAAGGAAAGAAAGCGGAAATAAAAATCAAAAGAGAAAGGTAGGAAGGATGAAGGATAGGAAGGAAGAAACAGGTTATCTATTCCTTGAAGTAGCTGAGGAAGTTTTAGAGACAAAAAACAGAAATAGCAGAATTCAACAAGAATAAAAGGGACTCTTCCAGGGTAAGTTACAATGCCAAACAAGAGCGGAAGTCTACTCTAGGTCAGAGAGGAATGAACTCAGCATGGCCTGAGCTCCCCAGAAAAACAAGTGTGGTGGGAGGATGGTAGGCCAGACCCTGTATAAGACAAGCGGGTGTTGCTATAAAGATAAGACAGCCACTCGGGACTTCTGGGATACACCCGAGGAAGTTCGTTTAGCTGAGTGTTTCAGTTGGTGCAAGCAGAGGGTGGCGGGGTGCAGCTGAGAGAGTATGTAGCAGTGCTGCTTAGGGTTGGTGAGTGACAACAAAGGGAAAGGACCCCAAATCACTCAGATGACAACTTTTTCTTTTGAGCTGAGTCCCACTATGCTGCTGAGGAAGCATCTGTGCTTTCTTATTTCCTATGGAGAAAATTTTCCCTCCAGGCAACAGACTTAATAGTGAGACCAGTATCATTACTGTGGAATCAAGGACCAGCGGTGACAAAGCTAGTCAAGAGTCTTTGTCCTCACAGAGACTTCTTTCCATTTTTGTTTTCTGCCACACACACAGGTCATAATTAGTTACCTCATTTTCTAGTCTGTAAATACCAAAATTATAAGTGTGATCGAAAAGAGTGGTTCAACCTAAGGGAAAAGCTTACAAAGCTGATTATTAAACTACTATATACTTTATATAGAAAAGCATGATTTTAATACAGTTACCTGTGCTCACAATGATGGAGTAGTGAACATGTATGAGGAAGATCAGATATAATGCTTTAAATGTAGCAAAGTTGTCCATCATGGATAGTTGGAGCAAGCTTTTCATATAGATATGATGTTTCACATGCTACAGTTTCACACGATAGAGATTAAAATGTTTTATTTATTTTTTTCAAGTTTGTAGCTAGGAAAAGGTTAAACAGGGTCCTACCTGTCCTCTGAAATGGAAGGTAATGGAAGAAAATATGGGGCAATTTTAATACTAGTGATGGAGAGGATCTGGCTGAGTGGATGCTGACTCCACAGGTAAGTTGAGCTCCACACCGACTCGTGTTTTATTTCTTCTCTTTTAAGTCGAAGAATGAGATTCCCAGAACTTTTTGAGATTATAATATAATTACAACATTCCTCCTCACCAATCCCCCATACACTCCTCCCTACGTTTCTTCAAACACATGGCTTTTTTTTAATAATTGTTACTGCAGACATATATGTATGTGTTTTCACAGTCTGCTCAATGAATTCTTTTGCTACATGACTAGATTTTGTCACAGGAATGGTAAACTCCAGCCACCTGAAAACCCATTGGAAAGGGATAGGCAAATACGGTCAAATTTGTGTCTGGGGAAAAGGAATACTCTCTTTCTCTCTGTGTGTGAGTATATGTGTGGTACAACAGTAAGTTAGAGTGGCCTAGAATAATACTTATACCCAGCAAAGAACAAATTGATGATCTTATGAATTTTAGGGCTTGGGAGTGAAGTTTTGTAAGAAAGAACAACCTTCTTCACAAAACTTCACTGTGGCTAAGGAAAAACACAAGAGCAGAGAAAGATAAAAGGCAGCAGATAAAATCCAAACTTCCTCTGATTGAAAAAAAAATCAGAAAAATATAGAAACTCAAAAGTCATACACAGATTGTTTTGAGACAGGGTTAAAGTAATCAGGTTAGGGTGTTGTGAATCACACCTGCAGCTCCTCTCTGGTTTACCAAATAAGACATTTTTGGTAGGAATCATGTAGTAGCAGCTATGTATCTGTCCACCTCATTAGCAACCTGAGAATGGAAGGTATGCTGTCCGAATGCTTTTTAACCCCTGATGCCACAACATGACTCTATCCTTGTCAATTTATATATACATATAGGGAAACAGGTTAGATCTGGGATATCCTTTATAGGAGAAAGTCTCTAAGGTACATGTAATGGGTTCTTATGGGACTTATATTCATCTACTGAAGACAACATTCACTTTATACCATACAATTCTGAATGTATTTTGCCTGTGAACCCACAGCTGAAACTCCCAGGGATGATATCTACCTGGAGGCTATATATACTGCCCCTAAACTGAGCCCATACTGAGAGGAAAAGTAGCCAATATCAGGTCTGTGTTTTCCTTTGCCTTCCATTGCCCTCTAGTTTTTGCTTTCTAAACCAATTAAATGTAGGCTAAAGTTGTCTCTGGCCAAAGCTGAATTTTTCTTTTTCTCTGCATCCTCAAAGATTAATGTGACTATCCTTCTATGTTGCCTGTCCTCATTGACTTAGTCTTGGTTTATTCCTCTGAAGTTGACCTTTATGACCCTGTGACCCTGAACACCAAAGAGTTATATTTTCAGATTCTCTACTGTAATCCTAAGATTGAATATATATGTATATATATATATATACATATAAATACATATATATACAAATATATATATATATATATATCCTAACATCAAACTTTAATTTGGGGAACAAAATTCCTCTTTGTCTCCTTCAGTCTAGAAAGTACACTTGTTAACTAGGTTAAAAAAAAAGTCCCTAATAATTATTGTTTTCTCCTTGTCACTTCACTCTAAATACCATCTACTATACCTGAATCTCAAAATGATCCTCAAATTATAACTATTAGCTGAGTCTTGACAAACTCTTTCACTGACCCAGCCTCTCTGAAAGTGTAAGTTGTTACTGGTGTTAAAACAATAACAAAAACAATGATAATATTCTCTAAGACATCACTCACTATAACAATAAATTTTATGCTCCTCTGAATACAATGTTGTGTAAGTTTCACAATCAGAATTTGTTCTTACCTGCCTTTGTGGGATCTGCAATTCTAAGATGTGAAAGAAAGTTGAGTCAGATATTTGGATCATATTTTACATACGTGCCAGAAAGTCTGTGTCTGAAATTTATAGACAAAGCAAGTCATAAAAGTATGTAGAAAGGAGTGTAAAAGAGATTCCATGTGGAAAGTGGCTCACATGATGATAGAGGCAAAAAAAAAAAAAAAAGTGTTTCATATCTAACTGGAGAACAATAAAGCAGAACTGTGATTCAGTCTGAATCTGCTGGTATAGAGATTGAAGAGTATGGTGCTGGATGTTTTCAGGACAGGAAGGTATGGTGTAAGTCTGGCTCAAGTCCAAAAGACTTAGAATTAGATGCCCCTATGTACAAAAGCACAAGGACACGTATCTCCAGTGGAAGCATAGAGAGACGCTGGGGTCTCTCGTAGAGTAAGAATAGGAGGAAAATCAAGGGAGAGGGAGAGAAAAGCAGGTAAAGATGAGCGGAAAATGAAAGGGGAGAAGAAGGAAAAAAGGCAAGGAAAGAGATTGCATTTCCTTTTTCTCTGTTTGGGCCTTAGTTGATCAGCTGTGTGACTCTCATCTATATTGGTTAAAAGTAAATCTAATTAATTCAAATAGTCATCTTTCCTATACCCTTAGAGACATTTCTATAAAGGGTCTCACCAACTATCTGCTCATCTCTTAATTCAATCTACATGACACAGGATATTAACCAAAAAGTAGCCCAAAGCACACTGTGTATGAGACAGGAGATGCTTGGAGGGATTAGAAAAGCTGCATTGATAATACTAATAGCACCATTGCTGAAACACGCATAGTCTTTTGAGTAGATAGCTTTCAGGAATAAAGTATTTCTCAGACTAGAAAAGGTGAAGTATTTCCCATATTACAGAGCTGTCAGACGTTAGACCTGACAATCACTCCAATCCTCCTTCCCACCATACTCTTCTAGAAGAAAACAAAGAAGACAAATGAAGAATTCAGTCAATGCTGGAACTTAAAGGAGAATATAATTGGAATTGTTTAAAAGTATGAACCGAAGGAATATGATTGGGACCCATATGGCATTGTCAAAGTTAATCAATCATTTGTGCCAGTCAATTCTAACTCACACGGAAGAAACCAGTGTGTGATATATTGAGCAATCTGTCATTTCTACGAATTCCATTAGGACTCTAATGGTAAGAACTACCTGGCTACAACAGCAAAAACCTGGAAATTTGTGGGAACCATTTCTGCCATAATATGGCCCTGGGTGATAAGGAAAGAAAGCCAGATCCCTTCAGGGCAGAACCAATTAGGCCTACCCTTGTGACTCCCTCAGCCATAAAGGACTTTTTTTTCCTTTTCTCCAGCTGTTTCCTGTTTTTCAGCTTGCAGCTTTGCTAATGAGGTGGTGGGTACTTCATCTTTCAGAATAATGAATGAGCCAGTCTTTGAAAAGGTGTCTCCTGCTATGGGGGCCCTGTGGCTGCTCCAGAGTGCCATTTTGCAGTCTGTTAGGATTTGCTGGGGCCGAGGTCCTGAAGGAAACTGACATTGAGATGACATTGCCTCAGTAAAATAGAGATCTTGGGAACTGCAAGGTTAAAGGCACTTTATTCCCACAGACATGAAAGCTTATACCCATGTAGGCTTTCAAGAGAAGTAAAGATCATGGTACATACAATTCCAGAATTATACATCAACAAAAAGACCACATCAAAACTTGTTGCACATCTCTGTATGCACAAGCTACTGCAAAGCTGCATACTGAGTTATCAACTCCACTGGGCATTTGCATGTGGATAAATGAAAAGTAAATAAAATTATTAATGTATTTCAAGTCTGCCATAGCCATCTGTGACTAGGGACTCCTAACATTACATACCGCAGATAGCAGAGCACAATCTACTATGCAGAACAAATAATAAACTTACCATGGCAATTATATCAGGCACACAGTTACATAATTAATAATCACTTGATATGTGCTTTGCTTAAATGAGGGACAGCAATCTAGCATCATTACCCAGCAGGCCATTTAAAAAACATATCCTTACTTCCATGAGTCCAAAGAATAAATATGAATGTAATTAACCAAGCTAAATAAAACTACTACATACTGCAGAGCAATGCTAACTGACCGTTCTTTGTTGTGCTCACAAAGCAAGAAGGAAAAAATCATATCAGGTGTTATAGCCTGTGTTTTCTTATTTATTGTGTGGACTAAGAATTAAAGTTAAAATAGAATCTTAATTAACAAGTTGTCCAAATATTCTTTCTCACCTTGAAGTTGGAAAACATTTGCTATAGAGTCAGGGGAAAGACCTTTGATCTACTTTGTTTCTCAGTAGTATCAGGCTTGGTGGGTTTGAGTCTTGGCTGAGCTGTCTACAAATGTGTTAACCTTGGACAAGTTGCTTTCCCAGTGGCAATCTCCTTCTCTGTCATTGGTGAGGGTTGGCTCTGTCATACGCCCTTGAGTGAACTCCAAGCAGAATAAATGGTTATGATTGCTCAGACTAATTGCATTTCATCACAGGGCAGGAAGAAAAGCCAAGGAGTGTATGAACATCCAATAATAAACAAGGTTAGAGGTCGTTAGCAAGGAGACAAATTGTTAATTGTAGAAGTTGCTGTTTGTAGGCAACCAACAGTATCTGGCAGGAGATCTTCTTGTTTGGTACTCAAACACTAGTTATTGATAATGCTACATGACAAACAATGACACAAGGCCATAGTACATTTCAAAAGTACTTAAAATATTCATCCACGTCAACATAGCTTGTTGTATAGAAATAGAAAGAAATTATGTCTATTCCCCATGGATGTCTTCTACCCTACTTAGATAACACCCATAGGCCATTTCCCTCTGTTTCAAAACTCTCTACCTTACTTTTATATTTTCTTTTGTTACATTGCTTACACACACACACACACACACACACACACACACACACGACCTCCACCTTATCCAGCATTTAATTATAAGATTCAAAAATAAATATTGACATTTTGTCATTTCCTCTGTTCATTGGTAGCAAACTTTCTGAAATTTTAAACTTAGCACCTTTATCTAATTAACTATATAAACATACGACATGTGTAATTCATTCATTTAGATAACACACGTATTTGATGTCAACCTGATAAGGTAGGAAGTGGGGCTAACACTTGTCTCCTCATTATTAGACATTCAGACTTAAGGGGTTATTGCAAATAGAGTGAAATCTGACATCTTCTCATCCTCAAGGAGCAAACCACACTGCAGATTTTCAAAGCAGCAGCAGGAAGGTCCAACATGAAAGCACATCTTCATAAAAGGAAAAAAAAAAAAAAAAGCCAATACCCCAGGAGTTAGAAACCCCTAGACCATTAGAGTGTTTGCAACCGTCTGGCTGCATTGCAAAAACTCATATTTATGAGCTCGTTCATAGCTTTCCAGCTGTCCTAAGCAATGGCCTGAAAGGAGGATGAGAACTTCAGGTGGGAAACAAGGAGCAGATGGGGACGGTCACTTAAGGCATGGGGTCGTGTTAGCATCACCATGGATGCATTCTTTAATTATTAAGGAACGAGGAAAGAGAGATTAAGGGACTGTAATAAGCATTTTCAAATAGGCTGCACTTTTGCAGAATGCCTGTGAGGAAGCACCTGTTCAGAATGCATTCCTTACTACAAAGAGTTAGTTCATTTGTTTTTGCTTGTTGCAAACTATTTCTAGAAGACAATTTGTTCTTTGCTCTTTCAGCTCTGGTTGTAAGAGTTGGAAGGTCCTTAAAAAAGAAACAAACAAACAAACAAACAAAAAAACATCCTTTGAAATGTGCAATTCTACCCTTAGCCTCTTCCACTCCCAAGTTCCGATTCATGTGAGACTTCATGGGAAGTTTCCTCCCACTCCCAACTTCATGTGGTCTTTGTCTTAAAAACAAACAAAATCAAACAAACAAAAACGAATCACTGTATCCACTTGGTGTTGCATTAATATGCATAGGTGAGGTATAGAAAATGGGGGGTGGGTTTACATAAAAGACATGTGCATGTATGACGTTTTCCAACAAAGAAATTATAAAAATGACTGCCTATTCTCATCTAATAGATGTGAATATACATATATAAATACAGGCAGTAGTGTGAAGGCCTCATTCAGAACTCACCCTCTTAGTTCCTCTAAGTGCTAGTGTCCCTTCCTTGTACTGCTTCTAGAGTCTGCAAAGATACAGATGACCTCCTGGAGGCAGTGGGAACCTAGGACATTGCAGAAAGATTTGAAACTTCCATGTTAGAGCAGGGGCAATATAGAAAAGAATGGACAAAATGAGTACTATCAGTGCACTGTAGGACAGCATGCTACTGGTATTCCTTTTGAGGATTGAAACAGACCAATCAAGAGAAAGGGGAGAAGTCTAGACACAACTCCCGAACGACAGGCACTGGATAAGCAGTCAGATGTACACAGGCTAAAAGACTACCTATTCTTTGTATGTGTACATTTTTTTCTTTAATACTGTAAGTCAAAAGTACTTTATGGGTCCTACTACAATAGTACTGCATGTTGAAAATATCCCTTTACCGATATTAGGTATCCCAGGAATTTCTTAATATTAGCTGACATTTTCTCAGTGAAAATATCTGAGTTTGGCATTAGTCTGACGAGACATTTGTGCATCGCATTTCAACATTTCTATGGCATATACTGAACTCATTAACCTTCTTTAATTAATTTATTATGAAAACTCTAAAAATGACAAAAATAGCAGAAGAACATCATCATCTACTCCCATCTAAAATATATTATCCCTCTTTTCAACACCTCTAGTGCCTTCTAAGCACAGGGGCTGGGGGAAGGGGAACTTACAGACAGTTTTTGTTGATCAAGGATTATTGTAATATAGTACAGCTCTTTTGTCTGTGTGTTTTCTGTAGCTGCAGGTATGAAGAACAGCAGAACTGAATGAAAAAATGGGACAGAGTAGGCCGTTTTTAAAGACTAAGTATTTATGCCCAGATTCCAGCTCTGTTACTAATGAAACAAGATATTGGAGTTTCTGGTGTCTCTAAATTCATACTCATAGTTAGATTCTACTGTCATCCTGCGCATTTGCCTCTTCCCAGCTTTCTGTCAATAAAATATCTGACAGAAACAACTTGGTGGGTTGAGGGTTTATTTTGCTTCCTGGTAGCTAAGGCTTATTCTACCACAGCAGGAAAGCAGGGTGGGGCAGAGCAGTGCACATCCTCATGTGTAGAAAGCAGAAATGGGAAGTGGTGGCACTTTGCTGACTTTTTTTTTTTTCCTACTATTATATTTTTGTCTTTTTCCCAGGGAAAGGTTATGGCTTACAGAGACTGGGACTTCTCTCCTTCATATATACTGAAATCACCTTCATAGACACACACAGGAGAACTTCAGACTTACTAAATTCAGTTAAAATGACAGACGACAGATGTGTCCTCTTGATTTTTCTGATTCAAGTACCACAAGGCAAATACATTTCATTTGTTTATAAATTACCCCATCCATGATGGTTCGTTTTATGAGTTGGATGCAGACGAAAAGATAGGATGAAAACAAAGGCAACTTGGGACAGTATTAATATACTTTTAAATCTTAGTAAAACCTCATACAGACTAAGCAGGTTACTTATGTAATTATAAATATGTGTAGTAGTGGTGGTAATGGTGGTGTTGATAGTGGTGTATGTGTGAGCAAAACAACAACTAAAAAAAATGCCATATACTTGAAAACAAGCAAGGAGGAGCATCGCCCTACTTTCCTTGGGGTCCTGGAACTCAGCTCACAGATGAAGAAAGAGAGTTCCATTTGTCTCAGGTGCAGCTAGAGCGCTTTAGGATGAGGCCCAAGTACACTAAGCCGGGGTGTGGAAAAGGATTTCCACAGAGTGTCACAGTTTAGCTCTTTTAGCACGAGGTCACTGGTGGCGATGAAGCTCAGGCACTCCAAAGCCTGTGGCGATACCAAGTGTTAGAGCGCTTGGTCAAGCTGCTGTGCACAGCATAAGTGCCTGGTCAGCTTGCAGCCAAGATACAGGTCTGGTGAGGCCCTGGCCCAGTGGGTCCAGGCCCAGCAAAGCTCAGGCCCAGTGGGCCTGAGGGCAGACCTGTGTGACCTGACCCAGTGGAGGATAAATGAGGAATCTCATAAGGTCTTGAAGTGAGAAAGCAGGAATCTGCATATCTTTTATTATGTAAAATAAAGGGCAATACACCCCCACTCCCAGCAGAGGGAGGGATTTTGAGGGTGGAAGTGTTTGATTCCCTGGGGTCACAGGGTTAGGGATACTTAATGGTCCTATCACAAGAAGGAAAATACAGACCTTAATTATCCAGGGGGAGAGGGTTTGGCTGGGATCTCCCAGTACACTTGAAGGTCACTGCCGGATTAAGATCCTTAGCAGGGTAAAGCATTTTTTTAGGAATTCCCTAGAATGGTTGGTTTTCCTATCAGGGAAGGATCTGGCCTATAATCTGTCCTGAGGGCTATGTGACCTCTTTATAAAACCTGGAATTACCCAGATTAGGGGCAGATAGATCACCTCTGAGAAAAAGGAGTTCATCATCATAAACTGAGTGCAAATAAAATGGCTATCTAGAGATGACTGACTTCAATTTTATCCAGCAGCGCCCCACAGAGCATAGGGGAGGGTTTGGAGGAAAAATGATGTCCTTCTAATCCCCCAAAATAAAATAAGCATTAAAAAAAAGTTAAGATAGGTAAATTAAAGAATTCGGTACTCTGAAGAATGTTCTTTCTTTCTTTTTATTCTTTCTTTCATCTCCCTTCTCTTTTCCTTTCTTCCTTTTATCTTTTTTATTGCTTCCTTTTTTATTCACTCTTTTTTTTTTAATTTCTGCTGCCACTGTTGACACTATATCATAAAAGCAAGAAAATAACACAAAGTAAATATTACAAAATACTCTTAAAGATACTTTTTTTCATATAAGAAAGTGCTTGGACACCTTGCAGGTGTGAACTGGTATAAACCTATCAAGCTGAACTTGGCAAATGATGTATATTTGAGCATGAATTTCCAAATCTGATCAGGTTGTTACTGATTACAGGTGCATTCCATAACTTCCCTTTTCTATTCTTATTTATGGACCTCAGGTGATAATACCATGTGCACATGTAGATCTGATTCAGGGACTCTAGTAGGTAAACTGAGTTTTCAAAAGCAAGTTTTTATCCAACCATTTCTTGTTTGGCTTTGAAAGACCAAAAGATTAAAAATTAGCAGCTATTATTAATTAAGGCCTGAACTAGGTGGATGGAAAAGTCCAGTAGTGCCCTGAGGGGAAGGACCTCCTTACTGCATTCTTTCCCCACCCACTAGAGATACAGTTGCTAGGAAACTGGCTCATCTCCCTAGGGAGGGACACCAGGTCATTATGGTCTGGGGAACTTCCTATAGCCAATCAGTTCAAAATGGAGGATTTTGACCAATAGATGCTTGCCAGGCAGGAATCGCCCCTGCCTTGGGTATGCTGGGAGGGACCAGAATCTTAAAATCACCCAACTAACCTGGGCCAGGGGCTCTTGGCTCTCACCGCTTCCGTGATGGGGATGGTGAGCCCAAGCTGCAGCTTTTAATTTGGAATAAAAAGAACCTCATGTGTTTACAGCCTAGTCTAGTTATTCCTGGTCTTTTGGGGTTCTCGAACAGCTTCAGGAAATGTTTTAGTGTCAGGAGGTAAATTCATAATTGTATTTTTAGCTGACCAGTGTTGCTTCTCTTCTTCTGATACCCTCTGCTTTTGACCCTGGGCACAGTCAAAGAACAGCTATAGACAATACTGGGATTTGACTAGAGAGAGACACTTAGAACCCTAGGCCAGCTTGTGGGGATAAAGCCTCAAGAGACACTAAGAACGTATCTGCCATTTCATCCAGTCTGTTCTAAATCTGGTCCCTACTCTTCTGAGCCTCGCTTTCAAGTTATAAAATAGTATCTAGGTACTTTAATTTGAAAGACAGGCAGAATTATTCAACCAATAAGAAAATATAATCCTGTTAATAGTATCAACTATTAAAACTAGGCTCCCAACATCTTTCACAGATAGGATAAAATATAGTTCTCAAGCTAAGTACGTATAGCTTGTGTGTTTCAAAATCGATCCCAATTGCTTCTGGATTTGAAACATAAAAAGGGCTTCTTAGCTTGATAATCAACAACCCACCTTCTCACTGGGTGATTTGCTGATGTCCAGGCTCAATCTCTTCACTGTGACTTATGGGCCTGCTCTTGGGCAGGACAGGTGGTTCTCTCTCTGTGGCCTACTTGGGTGGCTTTTTGCTACTTCTTCCTGAAGGGCCAAAAGCTAGAGTGTCCTAGAGTAGCAGCATTGCCATCCCCATTGCCACCTGCTTTCTTAGGTTTCTCTGGGTAAAGGGTCAAGGTATCTGAGGCTACTCATTCTCTTTCGAAATCCCAACCTAGCCTTGATGTTTTTCTTCCTTCTTTTTTTTCCCATTGTTTGTTTTTTTTCTCTCCTCAGCTTGAGTTTACATATTGAGCCCTGGTCAGGGTAGGACAGTCAGTTGTTCTTGTACTGCCTGAAGCTGCTATTCTGGTTATGCCAGGCAGCAATCCCATCCCTTCCTGCTCTACCTCCTCCTTCTCCCCCCTTCCTCCTTCCTCTCCTCCCCAGAGGAGAAGGAGCTTTCACTCTACCATTCATACTCTGAGATGATTTGGCCACCTCAGTGGTTAAAGCAGTAGTTAACTTAGTAAAGGTCCTGGTTCCAGTGGCTGATGTGGCATCATGGCAGCAAGGAACACAAACACAACAAACATATGTTTGCAATAACATTGTGGTTTGGGTCAGGGTATGTGGAGTGTTCTTACAGCAAATTTCAAGAGGGCTTTTGCATTAAACCATTGGCTCTCTATGATTGTAATAACTCATTTCGCATTGAAGATTTTTGTTTGTTTATTAAACTCATTCAGCCAACAGAAAGAAAGAAAGAAAGAAAGAAAGAAAGAAAGAAAGAAAGAAAGA
>NW_026596069.1:7616616-7633393 GCF_907164565.1 Psammomys obesus
AGAAAGAAAGAAAGAAAGAAAGAAAGAAAGAAAGAAAGAAAGAAAGAAAGAAAGAAAGAAAGAAAAAGAAAATATAACACTGAATTTCTTATAGACTCCAAACTCACTATGTCTGCCCTGAGGAGCCAGGGCAGATCAAGGAAACTCATAGGTGATGAGATTCTAACACCTCATGTCTGTACTGTCTTCTTCAGAAGGATTTTTTTTTTCCTGGACCATAATTTTTCCATGCTTAAAACTGAAATATGTGTAACAATTAACTTGAAGAATGCTTTAAGGATCAATTTAGATAGTATGTAAAATAATTTCTTATAAATTATCAAGTTATTATTGAAGCATTGTTTCTTTAACTGGTCACCTAGAGCTTCACAATGAATACACTGGTGGCATATTTCCATTAGTTCATTTTTCCTTTGATAGTTAAGGACATACCAGTGAACAACGATCCTCCAAAAGTTAGAGAAAAAAGTTTGGGAATGCCTCATAGGAAAAAAAGAAAAGAAAAAAAGGTAGGTTGTTTACAGTGTGAGTAGAAGCATGAAGGCACAGTCAAACAAAGAGAGCCCGGGCATTAAATTGAGTGCACTGATGCTGCAGGCAATTTCCATCCAGTTCAAACTTTTCCTGAGGAGAACTTCTGATTCTAGCCACTACCTTTGTTGCAGCCAAGCAAAGGGCATTGGGTTTAATTTGTTACATTTTTAACTCAATGGGAAGATTTCAGTTTTAAAAAGTTAATTTCCTTGGAAATGAATGAGCCCCAGGAACATAGCTCTGTCCTTCCATAAATCAAAATGGGGGTAAGTGAATAGAAGGGCAGACTTGTCAAATGAGTATAAATCAGATATGGTGCAAATAGCTGCATCCCTAATAGAGGCATGCAAATAGCCCAGGAAAGAGTCATGCAAATCATTCAGAAAGTAAATCACAGTAAGTGGCTGCTAATAAATCTCAGCTTGACTGAAATGGCAAAATTTCAGAGGAATTAGTGGAAGGTGGGACTATTTAGGAAGCAGATGGAATGCCGTTAATCATTTGATCCAGTTCAACAATACCCTGTACGTTATCGTAACATATTTCCATATTTTCTGATACTATCAGGGATCATTCCCACAGAAAGTCTCTTTTCTTAGTCTGAATTAAGGTTTATGTTATAAAAATTCTCTACATGTTGGAAAACACCCCACCTATTTTATAATGGACAGTGTTGTGTTCATTTTTCTGCAGTTGTCTGGAACTTTTAAGTTACTTCACATGTGTTAGAGCCTCTGATTTAAATCCAGTAACAATTTCCAACACAAAAAACATTTTACCTGTTCCTGTTAATTATGTGAATTAACTCTGATTTTTAAATTATTTCTTTTGATTTTTAAGATTATAAGGTAATTACATCATTTTTTCTTCCCTTTCCTCTATCCAAACCTTCCCACATATTCTTCCTTGCTCTTTTTCAAAGTCATGACTTTTTTCATGAATTGTTGTTATACATGTACTCGTAATTCCTGCTCTTGTTCTGAAAATATACTTATTATTTGAGCATTGTTTGATGCAACAGTGTTCGTCTTTATGAAAACATAGGGCAACATAAACCCTGCCTTCTTTATGTTGCTTTGGATTATGTTATTTAATCATAGCAGAAGAAAATGAACTAATAGAAATGTCATGCTTGGCTCTGAGATAAAGAACTTATTTTGGTTCTTATCCATAAAACATCTATGCTTTCATAGCATAAAATTTCTAGCACATTGTACTTGAGATATTTGGGATGATTAAAGACTAATCTGTGTGGGGTCTGGAGCATGGCTCAGCAGGTAAAGGCACTTCCCACCACGCCTGATGATGACCTCGTTTGAAATCTAGGATACGTGGTAGAAGGTAAGCTGTTCTCTGACCTCTACATGTATGCCGCAGCATGTTATTACCTTGATTATAAATAAATACAATTTTAAAAAATTCACACTTGACAAATAGCCTATGGATTATTTAATGAGTGGCTCCTCTAGCACTGGGATGTCACTCATGTGTCTGAACCCATACAATTGATTGAGCAGTATGGGAAAAGGTCTCAACTGTCAATATCTAAGAATGTAAAAATCATTTTGGGTGGATGTGGAGGAATGGTTTTTGGCAGGCAAGGTACAACATGATAAGCTTTGCTTGTAGAATAGAATATTTAATAAAAAATATAATAGGGAAATAATAGGTGGAATTAACATTGAAGGTAAGAAAACAATGGCTTTGACAATTAAAAGTTAAAAGGAAGGCTCAAATTTCTAGACTCGAATGCCATTACTTTATGAGCAAAAGGAAGTCAAAGCTCAGGTGGGAAGGAGATGAGAAGAAAGAACACAATTTCTCTGATAAAGTGTCAGGACAAAGAGGGCAAGCACAGAAAAGCAGTGAAAACAATACCAACTGTTGCCCTGACTCTTGAGAAGACATCTGCTCCTGCTGAGGACTGACTCTGTGTTGTGAGTCTCTGTGACTCTCATCACCACCCTGCAGCCACCTGAAGGTTTCCCCAGTCTTATTGAAAGTGCATTATTTTTGGTTGGGCATTCCTAAATGAAGGTTACATCTAATGTCATACTTAGTATGTAAGTTCAGTCTATCATTTATTATTTCATGTATTAATTGATTTGCTGCTTAATACCATGAAGATAAAAATGCTGGCCTTTTCATCTGAGAGGACAGTTCTAGTAGATGTGTTAGCTATAGAGCTTTAAGTGAGTCATAACGTGTCCATCATGGATGAGATGTTTCTATAAACCCTCTGCCAGAGAACATCGCCGAAGAGGAAGTGGAAAGAATTTAAGAGCTGTATGATTGGGAGTATTGCTGTGAAATGTCAGCCTATGGGACATGGATGTCACACAAGGGACTCACTTGCCCTTCTGCAGTCCCTGTAACACTAAGGAACCAGGCATATGAGTAGCTGATAACTCAATTTACTGATCTCCTTGAAGCATGAAGGATAATATAAACCTATTTTTTGGTATGACTGCCTAAAGTTATGGTATTTAATCTTTGTGCTGCCTGATAGAACTCTGTTCTTGTTGGTTGACCTTCTAGTCCTAGGGAAAGGTGTATTCTTTCAGCTTGAGCAGCTCAGGTGGCCATGAGTGGTGGAGCTGGGCCATCAACAGTGCACTGGACAGAAACAGTGCTGAATCACTTCACCTCGCCTGAGCTGGAGCCAGCACAGAGAAATCTGCTGCCCCATGGGAGAGCTAGTCATCCATGGCCAATCTCCTAGAACAGACTAATAATGCTCTTCTAAAATAAGTTAGGATTCTAGAGAAAGGCAGTCCCTGGGTTGACAAACAAAACTTACTTCTGGAAAAAAAAAGAACTTAAAAAACATTTTTTTTTATTAAGTCAACCCATGTCAGCAAGCATTTTTTAAGTACTTGTTACATAGAGTCTTCTACATAGCAAAGAAAAAACAATAATAAACAGTTTTACTTGGACACTATACAGGAGAAACAGGCACATGGGAACTCATTGTCCAAGATAGCTAACTCAATGGGATGGTATGAAGTAGTTGTCATTATCATAGAATTCTATCAACCCAGAAAATGACTGCAAGGCAGAACTATGAGCTACAGAATTTCTGTTTCAAGTTTTGATGTATCAGGAGCATGACCACAGTAATCTTAGGAAAGATAATAGGTCCTAAAGTATAAGTCTGGATCCTTAGACACTTTTTTTTTTCTTGTCTGGTCCTGGGTCATTAATGATTCAGAACCCACCTTTTCAAATAGACCTAAAACTAAATGTCCTGGCAATTTTCTTTTAACATTTTTACTTAATAGAGAAACTGTGTTTGGAATATCAGTTATATGTTCTAATTATTCTCTTCTCAAGCTAATTGCATTATTCTACAAAAAAAAAAAAGTGTTTCACCAGAGAATTAAGATTAATAATAAGCATTTTAGTAGCGGGAGACACACTGGTCTTATCTCTAAGCGCAGATGTAGTAAAGTTGACGGAAGGGAAATAAGGTACTTAAGAGTCCACTACCACACGGTTTCTGGTATTTTCCAAACTTCTGATTTACATTTGCGAGGAATTTATGGGAAGATTACCAGCTAACAGCATAAACAAAAGCACACAGGCACGCTTGGCTCCACACAGTTGCTATTGTAGAGCAGCTTCGGTCGAAAGTGTTAAGAAAATGGTTTTTCTTGGGTGTACATGCATGAGCAGGCACCCAGGCACATCCTTTGGTTTCCTTTTAATGGTCACAGACTTTTAGTCTAATTTCTTAGGTGACTGAGATACTAATCAAGCAGTTGAAGACAGAGAGCCTAGTGAAAATAATCAAATGTGAATTTGTCCAGAGGGACTCTCAACTTTGAAGAGAGGTAGAGGAAATTGTCACGTTGATTCCGCTGGAGACAGCCTTCCTGCCACTAAGCGGCCCCTGGGGATTCTCTACCTGATTTGTTCTTCGTCTGGCTGGCATCTCAGTGACAAGGCAATTGTAATTAGAATGAACAAAATGAGCAATGTGTCAACTCTCTGCTTATAATTCAGACGGTGACATTAAAGAAACATTGCAGTTTTTATTTATTTATTTATTTTAATTTTAAGGAGTTACAAAGAGTTAGTAGGCTGTTGCCTTCCATAAAATTCGGAGGTGTCTCTCCAAGAAAGGAAATGTATACTCAAGAAGCTGGCATCTTACTTGGTGGAATTGCAGTCTGTTTGAAAATTGTTTCCTTCTTCACACACTTAGGCTGCAAGGGCAATAAAGATAAGGGGTAATGAGGAAAAAGATAGGCACTTCTCTTCTTGTGCCTCTGAGATCACAGCTGCTGAGAAACAATTTGATGAATTAATACGTGTGGTAAAGATAAAATCACGAGCTTCTTGAAGATTAGGAGAGAGAAGGGGTGTGGTAGAACCTGACAGTGAACTAAACTTCTATCTAGCAAAAATAAAACAACAATCAACAATGAACAATCCCAAACTTTCTTAATGAATCATGTGTTTACTTCTTTTGTCAAACTAATACAGACTAGGGAATCACCTGGGATTGTGTGAGGGTTCAAGAAAGTTATTTATAAATTAGCATTTTGAGAAAACTTGGAACTTCAGAACAATGCAAGTCACAATTCCTACATGAATGGCCCTTCTGTTCTCATGTTCAGTCTGGTCTCATGCCCTCCTTCTATCTTAATGAGAGATAAATCATATAATTTCTCTGTTGTGCAAACTAAGATTGTTACTTAGCGTAAGTGTGCGGTGACTTTCCTCCCTCCTAACTCCTGTGCACCTTGCTTTTGTATGGTCTTTTCTGGCGTGTATTCCTTTTTTTTTCTGTTATTTTTCCAAATCATAAAATTATAGGCAAATAGGAACTAGAAAAAAAAAATCATCCCGAGTGAGGTATCCCAGAAGCAGAAAGACACACATGGTATATATTCACTTATAAGTAGATATTAGATATATAATATAAGATAAACATACTAAAATCTGTACACTTAAAGAAGCTGAGCTTGGGTAAGATGATCAATCTTCATTCAAAAAGGTAAACAGGATGGACACTGGAAGAGAAAGAAAACAGGGAACAGGACAGTAGCCTACCACAGAGGACCTCTCAAAGACTCTACCCAGCAGAGTATCAAAGTACATGCTCAGCTGAGACTCAAAGCCAAACTTCACGCAGAGTGCAGGAAATCTTATGAAAGAAAGGGGAGATAGAAAAACCTGGAGAGGACAGGAACTCCACAAGGAAATCAACAGAACAAAAAATCGGGGCTCAGCAGGCTTTTAGAGACCGATACTCCAACCAAGGACCATGCATGGAGATTACCTAGAACCCTGCACAGATGAAGCCCATGGCAGCTCAGACTCCAAGTGGGTACCCTAGTAAGGAGAACAGGGGCTATCTCTGACATGTACTCAGTGGCTGGCTCATTGATCACCTCCCTATGGTGGGGGGGTACAGCCTTACCAGGCCACAGAGAAAGATGATGCAGCCAGCCTTGATGAGACTTGATAAGCTAGGGTCAGCTAGAAGGAGAGGAGGACCTCCCATATCCATGGACTGAGGGAGGGGCATGGGAAGAAAGGAGGAAGGGATTGGAAAGGAGGGTTTGGGAAGGAAGGAACATAGATAGGATGGGGCTACTGCTGTGATACAAAGTAAATAAATTGTAATAAAAAATAAAAATAAATAACATTTGATGATGAGTTCAAACTGCATTCATCATACCTCTTAGTGTGTCTTACTTTCAACTCTTGAAAATCAAAATGTTGATGAGGTGGTGGGAGGAATCAGCCAAAAGTTTTGAGGAAAACTGCTAATATAAGCTGGAGAAACAGATTTCTACACTGTTGGTGTCAGAAGCAATAAAAGTGGGTAGCAGCTCCAGACTGATACAGAAATATGGGCAACTCTGCTTCCTATGTAATCCTTTCACTTCTTGCAGAGAGCTGAGATTCTCAGTCCTTTAAGTCCCACAATAATTTTTGGAAGGTTCCAAAGACTATGACACAATGGTCCCTTGATTTAAATGTTGAAAGAGTTTCCTTTCTTCCATGGGGTTAGTCACTATTAGGACAAAACATGCAGACAATGGAATTGAAACAAGGATGTTGGTGTATGGTAGACACACTCTTAACCATTCCCTGCTTCAAAAGAAGATGCTCTAGACAAGCATCTTGCTGTGGATTCTCCACTTGGTCTACTACTTACAGACACAAACCTTCACTTCAGTGAAACTTTTTCTCACAATGCATAACTTTATGCCATCAGGAAGTCATTAACTTCAATCCCGAGTCAAAAGAATTTTCATACAAAATGAAATGCAGTTCTCATCATTTTTCTTATTTTTAAGGCAGCTGAAGTTACTCAGAACAGGTCAATTGTAAACTAATCAAAAATCACACAGAAAGTCTAATGATAAGTACTTGCCGTTTTCAATGAGGATCAATGATCAAATTTTTACTTTTCTTTTCTGGTTTGGTAATTGCTATGGATAGAATCACAATTTTAGATAATGTTCTCCAGAGACTTTAATTAAAGACCCAGATTCTGCTTTTGATACCACTGCCTCATGGTAGCATCTCCACCAACTTCCTGCTCAGCCTTATGTCGTCAGCCACTTCCCATGTATGTCAGCTCATCATTGCTTCAGATCTGCTTCCTGACTCTATGTCCAAATATCAGTGCCTGAGGAGGCTGATCCCTTGATGTAAAGAACCACTGCTTTACAGAATTAGAGGTGGGGTTATTGTTCTACTTTATTGTTGGTTATTCCTACTCCAGGTCCCAGAATGCAGAAAGGAGGGACTGATATTTGTATTATAGAAAAACCGTGGTTGTCTGCACACAAGGGCTATAACTATGGAAGTTTGAAAGCTTTCCTGATTCTCAGTTGACTTTTAAAAGTTACAACACAATAAGTGAAGCAAACCATATACACGAAAAGTGCATTCAGGGTAGTGAAAATTAAATGAGTGTCTTAAATATTTTATTTTCTTGAAAAGTAAGCTTTTGCTTTCCCATTATGCTCTCATACTCTGAGTTATCATTGATGTAAAATTTGCCAATTACAGCTATCCCATCTTTTAATCTCTACATAGCCATGAATATGATCAGCTCCTTGGTGCAATATGTCAACACACATTGTTGATATATTAATGTCTGGAAAATGTCTATGAATCTAGGAGCAGTAAGCAAGCTGTTTTCTGTATTCTGGGGATTAGCCATTACCTGCTGGCTGTATAGCCTGGGTTGTTAGAGGAGTGTACATACAGGGCTCAGACTCAATTTTTTGATTTTTCAGCTGGTGATTACAGAACTGCAAAGTCATTGCACATAAATTAAGAATCTCCTCCCCAAAATCTTTTTTTTTTTTTCTGAATGTGATTCTTTTTCTAGTGATCCAACTTGGGCTTTGCTCAAAGTAAGGGAATGCTCTATCCCTGTACTTTCTCCAATTCCTCACAGTTCACTTTTATGGAATCACTAACACTAGCATGGTCCATGCTAGTTGTTTGGACACAGTTACTCTAATTAAGGGAATCTGGATTTCAGATGAGCTCCCTACAATTACATCTGTTTCCTAAGTTTCTAGGTGTTGTGTACAGTTTCTTTTCTGTCATCTAGAATAGAGGCTAATGATAACATTTTAGGGAGGCTGAATGATTCACAGAAAATGCATCAAATTTATCCCAAAATACACTCATCAAGATTTGAAAATATGTAATTAAAAAGCAATGTTTTATGTACCATTCAATGTAAACAATGATCATCCTACCAACACTTAGAGTCTAGATGGAAATAACTGCAAAGGTGAGGAATAAAATGAAAGCATGATAGGATTGTGGATAACAAGAAGTAGGTCTGACTTTGATCCTTTTCTAGAGAGACAAGCTTCATAATGAGTAGTATCGTTCTTAGAAAATACAGAAAACAATTTGACCATTTGTAAGATTAATCACCATATTTTAGATACCAAGCTAAAAATACAGAATACCTTGTTTTCCTGTAATGTCATTTAGATCCTCAGTATCAAAAGAATAGAGAAAATAGGATGCATGGCCATTTTAAAAGGGCTATTATATAAAAATCAAAGCAAATTAGAACTTAATTGTAGTTACACAATCTGTCAATATAAGTGTAAATTATGACTGAACCTAATGTGTTATTTTTGCTATTTTGGCAACTAGGAAGATTGCTCTTTGGATTCCTAGGACCCCAAATTCTGTGTGCTCCTAGAATTATATTCATTAAGAGCAGTAATTAATAAAAATAAAAAATACAAAAAGAGCAGAAATCAAATATATGGCCATTATATTCAAATTATTATAAATTATATTCACAATAAAGATTGTATGATTAATAGATTCCAAACAACAGGGTATATGGAGACTAAAGTAGTCACCTTCTATAGCTAGGCAGGACTTCCTGTTTGTGTGGGGAACTTCAACCCATCCACAAAACTTTCAGCTCAAAATTTGCCCTACCTGCAGGGTATGCAGGGATAAAGGTGGAGCAGATAAAGATTGAGGGAAAGGTGAAAAAATGACTGACTCAAATTGAGTCCCACCTCATGGGAGAGAGAACCAACATCTGACATTATTAATGATACTTTCTTATGTTTCCAGACTGGAGTCTAGCATAACTCTCCTCTGAGGGGCTCCACCCAGCAGCTGATTGAAAACAGAGGTAGAGACCCAAACATTAGGTGGAGCTTGAGGAGTCTTGTGGAAGATTTGCAGGAAGGATAGAGGGACATGGAGGGACAAGAATTCCACAAGAAGACTGATAGAGTCAACTCATTGAGGACCATGGGGCTCACAGAGACTGAACCACCAACCAAAGAACATGTGTGGACTAAACATGGGTTCTCTACACATATGGAGCTGATGGGTAGCTTGGTCTTCCTGATGATCCTCTAGCAATTAGAGCAGGGGCTGTCTTTTACATGGATTCTGTTACCTGCTTTTGGATCTCTTTCCGCCAACTGGCTTGTCTTGTCTGGCCTCAGTGAAGAAGGATGTACTTAGTCCTGATGTGATTTGATGTGCTGGGGCAGGTTGGTGGGGATTGAGGGACTCCTCTTTTCTGAGAAGAAGGTGAGGGAGGAAAGGGGGAAGGGACAAAGAGGGTGGGACCTGGGAGGAGAGGAGAAAGGGGCTGCAATAAGGATGTAAAGTAAATATATAAATAAAATTTTAAAAATAATAAAATAAAAGATAAACAATGTTAGATCTGAAAGACATCAGTGATGGGATATCACGATGGGGCCAGTACAGATTCTAGGTACTTTGGTTTGAAAATTACAGCACAGTGTCTACAGTTTTATTGGAAGGATACATCCCTCCTGATGGATTGTCATTGAGCCTTTCATATTTCACTCATGGAGTCTGTCACTGCATGGTTGGTGCAGGTGTCAGCTCCATTCACAGAGAAGAGAAATAAGCAAACCAATCCCTAAGTAGGCTTATTATAACTGTGTCATCAAGTCCTGGAACTCAACTGTCTGTAGATGATACTGAATCACCACAGTGAATGATACCTCACAATAAACAAGAAGAAAATGAACAAAACAGAATACCTTCAATCACCTAGATTCCTTTAAATCTCCTGCAATCATGAGCTTTCTAATCAGTCTTCATGAGTAACTGTCATTGATTCTGCAATAAACTGTCCACATATAAACTTATAGATGGCCCTGCCTTCCCTACAGTCCTGTTCATTGTGCTTAACTTCTGGTGCCTCTGGGGTAGTCTAGCTATGGTTGCATACATTAGTGATTGAGTTTCCTCTACTTCCTGTTTTGCTGTAAAATTCATTTCTTCTCCCACCCTTACCACTATTACCCACCTTCATTGGGTGGATTTTGAGCAGGAAATTCTGCATCTAATTCTCAGAAGAAACATAGTTTCCTAGATGTACATGGTCTTTGCATGTTATTATTGATTGATGGTACCATTGATACATGGTAGAGCTGCTATAGAGTTCATTCTTGAATGCTACCCAATCAAATCACTCATTCATAGCCATCCTAGGGCACATCGGGTATGTGAAACATAAACTGGACATTCATGCTAGAGGAAGGAGGCACATGTGAATCAAAACATCTCTCCAGGTTCTTCACATATGCTTTTTTTCTCAATTCCATTATGGTACAAATACTGGATGGTAAGCACTCTAGCTACTTGATAGTGTGTATGAGGAATTGCTTTGCCTTGTACCTTATAGAGTATGAAAATATCAACAAACAAATGCTGTATCAAGTACTATATCCCTAGAGAAGTAAAACCAATGCACATAGATGGCCCCATGTAGAGGTATATGAAAAGAATGACAATGGGAATGTATTTGACACAGTCATCTTCTATCTGCCAAGTGTGAGTTACTGTAAAATTAAGAACTAGTTCTGATGAAGAGGATGTTTTCTTCAGCTGGAGTTTATGAAAAATTTAAGGATGAATTAAATTAGAAGTTGACATTGTATTGAAATTCTTGTCCTCAATATTTTCCCTGAGATTTGAAATTATCCTCAGACTCTACATGGTCCTCTGGATTCCTACAACACTTGGAGAAACCTTTAATGGCTTTCCTCTCATCATTTTTATGAGTAACTGCAATTTACATAAAACAGCCTTTTAAACATAAACAGTTAACAAAATAAAACATTTGCCATAATATGTGCTCAATGCTTCAAAAGAATTACTTTATTGGTATTCTGTATGTTTTAGATTCCATCTCTGCAAAGAAGAAGTATGCATTAACAGGGCAGTGAGTAAAGAC
This sequence comes from Psammomys obesus, assembly GCF_907164565.1. Taxonomy (NCBI): domain Eukaryota; kingdom Metazoa; phylum Chordata; class Mammalia; order Rodentia; family Muridae; genus Psammomys; species Psammomys obesus. The sequence continues at coordinate 7,627,892 of NW_026596069.1, forward strand.
CATGGGTTTCCAGATTAAAAGAAATATCTAATATATAAGAAAGATATTTTATGTAAATGACATTTCTATTCTCAGATCAGTAAAACCAATTACAAGTTCTCAGTTCTCACTGAGAGTTTAGCTTCAGTTTCTCAAGTAATTCAGAAATGATGAGTCTTACTCATGAATACACTTTACTAAATTTGTAAAAAAGTATACAAAATAAAAGTGAATGTATAGGATTTTTCAGGTGCATGGAATAGGCAGCTCTTTTGGGTCAATGGAAGCCGATGATAAACCATCTTTCTCTGTGCAAACCATCTACTTCTAATTTGCTTTAAGTGACCTCATGCTGTTAGTTTTGTTTTAGAAATGTGAAATTCATAGTTCTGAAGTTACTTTATTCATAGAACTCACACTATCAAACTAGCCCATTTTAGATTCCTGCCAGTCTCTAGCAGGCCTGAGATGGCTTGAAATCAAGAAAGCCAATCAAACCTGCATCCTCATGTGCCCAGGAGGCCAAAGAGGTCTAAGGGCTTATTAGTGACTCCGTCATTTCCATCCATCATTCTCTATGCGCCACGGTGTGCACACCTACCAAGAGAACTTTAAAATGAGAAATAAAACTCAATGAACTCACATTCAATTAATATTAGTCATATTATTAATACTTGCTAGTGCAGGGCTTATCAGGAGATAATTGACCTTGTCAGTGTTCTGAGCCTGCTGCCTTGCTGTAGGAGCTCTCCCTCCCACCATGCTTAATTAGAAAGCGATAAAATCCCCCCCAAAAGGGTTTTTTTCTCTTTCCCGATTAACCATGGAATGTCCACTTCCTTCCCGAATTCACTCTCCATTAAGTGAATGAGCGAAAGCGAAAACCATGGGAGCATCACCTTCTCAATTTAAAAAAGCGAGGCTCTTGCTTGTGTTCCTCAGTGAATGACAAATGATATATTTGCAGAGCAAGACAGCCAGGTCCCTTGCAAGCCCAGATGCTTTCTCTTTCCTGTGTGTTTTAAGAAAATGTGATTTGGAATGGGCTGTGTAAAAGGCATAGGAGAAAAGCAGGGTACTTGTCCATTTTCTTTCAGATAGAAGGTGACAGTTCATGATATCTGATCAATTTGTTATCAGGCTGTATAGCATTCTGATTTTGAATTTTTCAAAAGTTACCTGTTCTGGGCATGGACCTCTCTGTTTTTGCTACTGTTTCATACTCAATAGATCTTGAATTCCTATATCATTTTTTTGATGTTTTTGTTTTTCCAAAGTTTGTTAAATGAGAATATATTGAGTTTAGGAAAAATGAACTTCATTTTTGAAGACCAGGGACTGACAGAACTATCTTGATTAAGGACAGTGTTGAAGATCCCTGAAGCAAGTCTTTGAGAGTAGAGAATGAACACATCTATTGCTCTGCTCAGAGACTTTCTACACAGAGATATGCTTGTGTCTGTTCCTCTGCCTACCTAAAGAGATTCTCCAAGGCATTTTAACCCAAACAACTATACAATGGAAAGATCTCAGTGGAACTACACTCATAGGCACACATGTACCCATGGATAGACACAGAAGAACATATGAACAAACATATATGAACACACATGCACATGAGCATATCCACGTGCATGCACCATGGACACACACACATGCACATATGAACATAAACATGAATGCACGTTATGTGTGAACACATGAGTATACACTTGGACACACATATGTCTTCACTGTAAGACACACACACACAAGCATACCAATATAAACCAACATGTGTACATTCATATAAACATTCATACATGCCCAGTCATATAGTTATGCCTGCATCCATGAACATAGATAAATAGACATTTTATATTATAAGAAATTAACAAATGTTTCAGGACTGGAAATTCAGTAATACACAATTGACTCTGAATTTTATTTAGCCATCTATTTCATTTGTTGAATTCCCAAATTAAGAATTTCATCAAGACCCACAAAGAGGTGTCAGGGGGGAAGTCTGAACAATTTTAAATTTTCTACATTTGCCTATCTCATATTTAGTATCTCCTACTACATAATTGAAAACTCATTGAAAGTACATAATCTTATTCCTATGTGCAAGTAGAAACAGAGGAATTACTGAAAATAGCAATTGTCATTAAATTGTTTCACATTTCGTGTTATACCCATGAGTTTTTTCCCCAGAATGGCAGGTGTGCAAACAAATTATCTCATTTAACACAACAGATATTTACTGAAAATCCCCATTTGGTCAATGCTATGATGTTATTTTTGTGCCCTGGTCCATTGTGCTGGATGAGGTTAAACAAGCTAAAAATCAATATCTTGGATCACAAAGTATGATGAAGGATGGAAAAGGAACATCACCATCTGTCACAATTCTGTGTCAAGATGTAATTGGGTCAAGGTCAATGGCTGGGAAAGAGAATAAGTTTATTGCAGTTTTTGGTAAGTCCAAGGAAAATTGTGCCATTGTTCTGAATGCTCTCCTTTCAGCAGGTTTGAGGGCCACAGAGGTCACTCATAAACTTCAAAGTGTGATTCTGGGAGAATGTTTTTCAGAATTTATTCTTTCACTCAAACTAATTTACTGAATCTTCCTTAGGCCCCAAATACTTCTTCAATTACTGAGAATGTATTCTGAATAAAATAAAATTGTACCTACATATTGCATTCATCCTAGTAACAAAAATGTCGAGTAATAGGAGAAATAAAGACTAGCTTTTCAAGATCCCACACATCTTCCTGATGCTTCTTAGAAGTAGAGTGCTAGGACCCAAAGTGCTCCAGCTTTGTAAATTCACTTTACGCACAGGTTTGAAAAAAAGGATCCAAAAGTTCAAAAAGTTCACAAGAATGTATAGATGGAGAAATGTGATGGTTTATGCAACAGCCTATGCAATGTACAAAACAGAGTTCCATATATTTGAATGCTCTAATAAAACCATGGCCAGTGTAGGAACTATAAGAATGAAGTTAGATACTAAAATCTGTACACCTAAAGAAGCCTAAGCAAGAAGGATGATCCTGGTTAAGATGATCAGTCCTCCCTCAGAAAGACAAACGGGATAGATATTGGAAGGAGGAAAAAACAGGAAACAGGACAGGAGCCTACCACAGAGGGCCTCTGAAAGACTCTAAACAGCAGTGTATCAAAGCAGATGCTGAGACTCATAACCAAACTTTGGGCAGAGTGCAAGGAATTTTAGGAAAGAAGGGGGAGATAGTGGGACCTGGAAAGGATAGGAGTTCCACAAGGAAAGCAACAGAACCAAAAAATGTGGGCACAGGGGTCTTTTATGAGACGGATGCTCCAACCAAGGACTATTTATGGATATAACCTAGAACCCCTACCCAGACGTAGCCCATGGCAGCTCAGTATCCAAGTAGGTTTCCTAGTAAGGGGAACAGGGTCTGTCTGATATGAACTCAGTGGTTGGCTCTTTATCACCTCTCACTGATGGGGAGCAGCCTTGCCAGGCCACAGAGGAGGACAGAGGACAATGCAGCCAGTCCTGATGAGACCTCATAGGCCAGAGTCAGATGGAAGGGGAGGAGGATATCCCCTATCAGTGGACTTGGAGAGAAGCATGCGAGAAGAAGAAGGAGGGAGGGTGAGATTGGGAGGGAATAAGGGACGGGGCTACAGTTGCGATAGAAAAAGAATAAACTGTAATAAATACAAAAAAATAAAAATTTAATAAAAAAGAAATAAGTTAGCCTGTGTCTTTTTATTAGAGAGTTGAGTCCATTGATGTTGATAGATATTAATGACTAATGATTGTTAGTTCCTTTTATTGTATGTAGAGTTGGTGGTAATAGTGTGTTTGTGTGAGTGTTTTATTTTGATTTTGCTATTGTGAAGTCATCTATATACTGTGTTTTCTTGAGTGAAGTTACCTATATCCTGTGTTTTCCTGAGTGTAGTTGACCTCTTTGGGTTGGAGTTTTTCTTTTAGCATCTTCTGTAGGGCTTGGTTTGTGCATAGCTATTGTGTAAATTTGGTTTTGTCATACACTTTCTTCTTTTCTCTCTCTATGGTGATTGAAAGTTTTGCTCATTATAGTAGTTTGGGTTGGCATCTGTGGTCTGTTAGTATTTGTATGATATCTGCCCAGGCCCTTCTGGCTTTCATAGAATCTGTTGAGGAGTCAGGTTTCCTTCTGATAGATGTACCTTTATAGGTTACTGGGCCCCTTCCCTTGTCACTTTCAATAATTTTTCTTTGTTATGTAGACTTAGTGTCTTGATTATTATATGGCAGGAGGATATAGAGCCAAACAGAGAATTCTCAACAGAGGAACCTCAAATGGTGGAGAAGCACTTAAAGAAATGTTCAACATCAGGGAAATGCAAATCAAAGTGACTCTGAGATTCCATCTTATACCTGTCAGAATGGCTAAGATCAAAAACTCAAGTGACAGCACACGCTGACAAGGATGTGGAGTAAGGGGAACCCTCCTCCATTGCTAGAGGGAGTGCAAACACAAACAGCTATTTTGAAAATCAATCTAACTCTTTCTCAGAAAACTGAGAAGAGCCATACCGCAAGATCCAGTTATATTACTCCTGGACATACACCCAAAAGATGTTCAACTGTACAACAAGGACATTTGCTTAACTATTTTCATATCAATTTTATTCATAATAGCCAGAAACTGGAAGCAACCCAGATGTCCCTCAAGTGAAAAATGTATAGAGAAACTGTGGTACATTTACACAGTGGAATAATACTCAGTCATCAAAAGCAAGAAAATCATGAAACATGTAGACAAATGGATGGAACTAGAAAAGATCATCCTGAGTGAGGTAACACAGACCCAGAAAACCCTCATGGTATGTACTCACTTATAAGTGGAATTTTAGTCCAATAATACAGGATAGACATACTGAAATGCACAGACCTTAAGAAAATAAGTCCAATGAGCATATTAGTCTTCATGTCCACCTACTAATTAGAGAAGTGGGAGATATAGATTATGTTGCCTGCTTTTGGGTCACTTCCTCCTGATGGGACTTTCCTACCAGGGCACAGGAGAGGAAAAGAACTCAGTCTTCATGTGAATTGATGAGCTGGGGTGTCTGGAAAGGGGGGCTCTCCTATTTTGAGGAATAGGGGAAAGAGGATGTGGGAGACAAAGTCAGACTGGGAGGAGAAGAGGGGGTCTATGACTGAGATGTAAATTAAATTAATTAATTTTTAAAAGATAAGCCAAAAAAAGAATGAAGTTGGAATTGCATGGATAGGATGTTACATATTAGATTCTGAGGGGAAGAAAGGATTAACAGTGGCTCAAGTTTACAAGGAATTTTTATTTATTTATTTTTTTTACATTTTCAGACCTTTTAAAACCCTGTTATAATAATACAGACGAAAATAGACTTTATTGGAGACAATCAGATTCTTCCAGCTCTCCTCATGACATTTAACCAGTGCCTATCCTAGAGTGGCAAATCTCCACTGTAGGCATATATATATATATATATATATATATATATATATATATATATAT
>NW_026596069.1:7633403-7687888 GCF_907164565.1 Psammomys obesus
ATATATATATATATATATATATATATATATATATATATATATATGCATGCATGTTGGTGCTTGGTTTCCTATCACAAACTATTCTGTAAGGTATGTAATGCTGAACCCTGTGGCTTTCCTGATTTTGCTCCCAACTTGCTTCATCTTCTAGGAGCTTATGAAGAGCCCACTCTTTGATAGCTCTGCATCCAGTTATTTTTAATGGCCTCATTATTAATCTTGAATAATATGACTTAAAGCGTATTGAATGCAAACAACAGGCTATATGTTATTCCCAGTGTGCTTAGGAGATGACCATGTGCTTAGTCCACCAGGACTTGTTAAGTAGGTTTCAGGGCATGGGAAGTACGTAGTCAAGCTACACATACATTGTGTAGGAAAACGCACCTGTCGTTCAAGGCTATGGTATTTCCAAAGGTTCCCAATAGATGTTTCTTGTGAGACCAAGGAAAACAGAATTGTAGGCTATCACCCATATTCTCATGTATTTTGAGGAGAAGAAAATAAGTGGTACAATGCTTTACAAACTTGATCTTTATTTATTTATTTTAAAATATATTTTATTTGAAAGTATTTTATATTTATAATTATGACTCTAATTCTTATGGGCAGACACTGGGGAATACCCACCCATAACATATAATTAAATGGCTCAACTGGTGTGTATTTAATCTTTGAAGTGTGATCATGCATTTACATCCACACTTATACTTAAATACACGTTACACTCTCTTGAAAAGTTAATATGTTTATGTGCTTTTTTTTTTGCCTACTATTCCACTATTAGCTTTTTGGTACTGTTGCATTTCCTTTTAAACATTCTATGAATAAACACATACTCATGAAAGAATCTCTTTGTGTTATATGTAGAAGACATTCATAAATTTTAGTACGTATTTCTTGGTAGACTTGCTTATCTGCCATAGATTGACTTATTTTCTCTTTTTTACTTCTTGATGTATATTCCTATGATCTAAACAATTTAAACAATATGTAGACAATTTTGGAATTGTCTACATATGAATGCAATTTAAATTTTTTTCAAATAAGCCTAGAGCTCTCATTTTTGAATAGGAAGATTTTCAAATTTTTTAAAATAAAATATAACTATATTACTTTTCTTTCCTTTTCTCCCTCCAACTGTTCTCCTGGACAACTTCACTCTCTCTCAAGGCCTGTATTTCTTAATGCAATATATATATGTATATATAAAGTTGTAAGTATATAATATATATCCATAATTGTATATATATATGTTTAAATATTTATGTATAATAATATATTCATATATTTCTTTTTTTCCCAATTCATATTCATTCATTTATTTTAGCAAATACTTGTTGAACCAAGTAATACATTTGCTGTTAAGATATATACATAATGGAAGGTAATATAGCCTTAATCCCATTTGTAAGTGAACCAAAGTGAGAATACAAGCAACACAGTTATCTTTTATGATTCAAAATGTTAGAGACTATTTCATTTACCTGTGTGGGAAATTAGCTTTATATGATAAGTTATAGATGATAACATGATTCAGATTGTACATAGGATATTAATATTTAGAAGCTTTAATTTAAAGGATACCTTTAAATTATCCACCAAGGTATTGTGGGAGGTTAGCTAGTTTGAGGCCAGTTTAGGCTATACATCAAGATGCCAACTGAAAGCAGCATATTGAGCTCAAGATTTGAAAATAAGCAAAACTAAGAAAGACATTTAAGTAAAAATGATCAACAATTACATATAAAAATTACAAGAATTACTTTATAACTGTCAGGATTATGCTAAGATAAGGGGAGCATTGGCAAAATGGGAAGAAATTAGGAACTTTGAATACTCTACAAAGGCAAAACAACGTAGCTAGGAGGGAAAAGAGTACACAGCTTCTCTAATTCACTCAAAATATGGAACGCCATGAACCAGCAAACTTGCTTCCAGGTATTTAGCCAAAAGAACTGAAATCAGAATCTGGAAGAGACAATATTTCCATATATTTCATCTGCACAGTATTACTTGTATGTATATATGTGAGGGGTGGCACTTGAAATTGATTGTTCTTATCTAGCTGAAGGCTATTTTTTCTCCACTCAGCATGCTTCAGCTGCCTGCAGTTTGCTTTTTCTAGTCTTAGAGACCTACGAGATGTTTCTTATATCCACCTTCCTTTTCCTATGACTCTGAGCATAGTTCTGCCACCTCTTTCACTATGACCCCTGAGCCTTTGGTGCAGGCACTCAGGTGGAGATGTATCAGTTGAGGCTGGGTATCAAATGGTATTTGGTTGTCTGCATTTATGTTAGTTGTGGCTACCTGTAATGATCTCAGTCTGTTGCAAGCCATTCTTTGATAAGAGGAGAGACTATGATTCTTTGTGGATATAAGCATACTTGTAAACAGACAGCATCTGCACCGATGGTGTACAGAAAACTGGATAGCCACTTGTAGAAGAATTAAATTCGACCTGTATCTATCACCTGGAACAAAAGTTAAGTCTAAATAAATAAAAAAATCTAAGCTTGAAACATAAAATACTTAAACTTCTAGAAGAAAACTTCATCTTAGAAGACAATACCTACATAAAATATCACTTATCCAGTAATTGAGGCCTACAAGTGGAACCTCATAAAGATGAAAAAAAAAATCCATACAGTTATGAAACAATTAATTACATAAAGAAGGACCTTAGAGAATGCCATAGAATCTTAGCCAGCTACACATTTGACAAGATTCATATCCAAAATATATAAAAATCTTAAAAACAAGGTATCAAGAACAACCAAGGACCATTCATGGAGATAACCTAGAAGTCCTTCACAGATGAAGCCCATGGCAGCTCAGTCTCTAAATGGGCTCCCTAGAAAGAGGAACAAGGACTGTCTGTAACATGAACTCAGTGGCTGGCTCTTTGATTAGCTCCCTCTGGAGGAGTGCAGCTGTATCAGGCCACAGAGGTAAACAATGCAACCAGTCCTGGTGAGACCTAATAGGCTAGGGTCAGATGGAAGGGGAGAAGTACTTCCTTTATTAGTAGACTTGGGAAAGGGGTATGGGAGGAGAAGGTAGAGGGAGGGTGGGATTGGGAGGGATGAGGGAGGAGGCTACAGCTGGGCTACAAAGTGAATAAATTGTAATACATAAAAATATTTTTAAAAAAGAACAAAGAAAAAAAAACAACACAAAAAGGAACTCTTCAAGACAGGCTTCTGATATGACCAAAGTTCTCAAAAGAAGAACTAGAAACAGCTAGTAAACATCTCAAATACGTTCATCATCCCTAAAATAATCAGGAAAATGCAAAACAAAACAACTTTGAGATATCATCATATCACTGTCAAAACAGCAAAGTTAAAAAAATAACAATAAATGTTATAGGGGATTCAGGGGAAAAGAGAACCCTTATTCACTATTGGTAAGAGTGCATACTGGTCTGTCTCCTAAGGAAATCAGTGTGGAGAATTCTCAGTAAGCTAAAACTAAATATATAAGTACAATCCAGCTATACCATTCCTGCTCCATAGGTACTTGTTCAGCCATGTTCATTCCCTCCCTATTCATGACTATAAGAAATAAAAACAATTTAAAAGTCTTTCAGCTAATGAATGGATAATAAAACATGTGATTCATATATATTATAAATACTATTTAGTCACATTGCCTTTATCAGTGGAGTATAGTGGAAGTAAATATTAAAATGGCTCATTTTTTTATTATGAGGGTGTCTATGCTTAAATACTTCAAAGGAAAGTAAAAATAGTTTCAACTCTTGTCACCACCTGAATGAGTCAGTTTTCAAGTGGCAGAAATGACTTTGACATTCGAATACTCTCTCTTTCAATTATGTAAATTTATCCAGTGACTATCAAGATTCTTTACTGAAAACACATATAAAGAAGATCCAAAGACTCACTGTGCCTTATAATCATGAGCTTCCTTCCTGCCTGGATTTAAAACTTGGCTTCGTTATTAGCTGCTCAGTAGCACGAACAAAGGAACTCATGCGTGTCTCGGTATTGCACTGTTAATTCCTAGGGTCTTTTAAGATCTAAATGCCAAGTTACCAGTTAACAGCATGGCAAATGTTGTATGCGGTGGGGACTTGAAAGGAGTAAGGGAGAGAAGCATGATATGATTCTGACAGTCCTTCCTAGTTTCACAGTGGAGCAGGATGATATGTGCATGTCAGACAGAAACACTGGGCTGTTCAATCTGCCCTGCTACAGGTGGATAAAGTCTCTCTTAATGAATTGCTGACACACTTACCATCTTCCTTCCTTATAAAACAAATTAGAATGATTCTTCAATGTAAAGAGTGGCTGATACATAGTATCCTAGTCACTTTCTGTTGTTCTTCATGAATGAAAAACTAGAGGGAACAGCCACATCCTCCTTCTAGTAGTCAGAACTTTGTAATCTTCCTCTAGGTGATGCTCCTTCTTGCCCTGCACCATCACTTTGCTGTCATGTTTTGTTTACTTTGCTTTCTTTGTGTCCGTCTAAGGACCAACCATTAGCTACCAGTCATGGTTATGTTTACTGAATTTTAGTCAACTTAAAAATCTAAGAGAATCCAAATAAATGTAAATTATCAGGTGGAAAAGCCATGTAAACCCTTTGTACATGCTTCTCTCCTGCTCCCCAAAACAATCACATCACAAGTAGGTTGATGTGTGTGAGTAATGGGGTTACAGGGACCCTCCCTTCTACACAGCTCACCAGAACACCCTCCAACACAGCAAAATGATTCAACTTTCACTGATCATCTTACTAAAATACTTTTCTCAACCCCTGGTTCCCATACTCTCCTGTCCTCCACTTTGACTGGTAAATAGATTAGACAATTGGTAAGTAAAGGTTACTAGGTTCTAGGTTAATAGGTACTAAAATCTAGTGATAAAGTCTAGTAATAAACACATACTTTAGTAGGGAATACTAATATCTTAACTAAAGAATGTGCTTAAGGAGGAAACTGTAATTTTGGGAGACTGACAGGAAGACACCTCTGAATAGGGGAGCAGGGGAGCTCTTTATTGTTTCCAAGTTCTTGCCTGACCAAGAGTTCTTTTGTAGAAGTCTGATTGCCTTGCACATATGCTAAATAAAAATCAGGTATGGTTATCAACTTTCTAGAATTTGATTAAAAAAAAGGCCAGACATCAAGTAGTTGGTGTGGTAGTCACGTCTCATGGAAAATAAATGTTTTTTTTTTCTTTCTCTAATCAAAACAAAAGGACTTAGGTATTTGGAAAACAAACATAAAAGCTCACAAAAGTCATCTTTATTATTGCATGAGTGTTATGAGCAGTTTGAGGGCTTATGGCCTTTTTAAAAATAAAATTTCCTAAGAAATAAAAGATGTTGAAGAAAATAGTATTTAAATAGAAACCATTTTAATACTATAAAATATGTGTTTCTATCTTTTTCTTGCCATCTACTAGTACTGAAATCCAAGTGATTTTTAAAAGCACAAATTTTCTGACCTTAAGAAATTACTCCACCGTAATTCAAATAAAGCTGTCAAGGCCCTCTTCCTGTGTCTATGACTATCTTTAGCTTGCTCAATTTTAAGAAGAAAAGTTCAGTAAGATACTAATTATCTAGTGGATGGTGAAAAGTGGATACCCAGATGTGGAGAAAGGCATACAAAACAGGTAATAGATCTGCACAGCATATGTAATCTCACACCAAACACAGGAATTGCATTGTTGAGCTGTCAAAATGCATTCAGCTCAAACGTTATTCTCAGGAAGTATACAACTGTAAATAAAAGCAAATTGGAGTAATTTAATCATAAAAGTTATTTTCGTGTACTGCTTGTATTGTGCAACCTCAACAAACAAAGCATCTATCAAAAAATTACTGAGACACATTCCTCGTGCAGTGTCTGCACGATTGTGATTCTGTAGTGTTCCGTGCTGGCCCTACTTACCTGTCTTGTGGGTACAAGCCTGGCAGAAGAGTCTCTGCATCTCTGTAAGAAACAGAAAATTTACGAATTGAAGACAATGTTCACATGTCCTTTAATGTTTTTAATTATAAATAGTTTTTCTCTTAGAACCATCTAGAATTTAGTTGAGATTTGGCTACTAGAATATGGCAATATTAATTAAAAAAAAACATGCTAGAGACACAATTTCTTCATCAATTCAATAATCCATTTGTTCCCATCATTTCAAATTTCAGACATCTTACCCGGTATCTTAACTACAAATTGCAATCAATTTATTGCTTTCAGTTAGAGTTTGCAAAATAATAATAAGCCAAAATAATTCATGTTCCATTAAAGTAACCATGTTTTAAGGCCACAAAACATTCTATCAACAACTATCTATAATTGAAACCTATACCAATTACCTAACATTTATTACTTAGAAGATATATGTCATTGACAAGTATGTTAGGAATAAGTTACATATACTATCTGTAAAAGTGAATAAAACACTTATGGATTAAAAAACTGGGGAAGGTTTGAAAAAGAAAATACAATGGAATGTTATTTAAAATAGAAATTCAAGGAGAAAATCAAATTCAAGAAGAATATAAGTTTTAGATGACTCATGTTTCTTCTTTTTTATTAATTATTATTATTTATTACAATTTATTCACTATGTATCCCAACTGTGGTCCCCTCCCTCATCTCCTTCCAATCCCACCTTCCCTCCCTCTTCTCCCCTCATGCCCTTCCCTTAGTTCACTAATAAGGGAGGACCTCCTCCCCTTCTATCTGACCAGAGCCTATCAAGTCTCACCAGGACTGGATGCATTTTCCTCTTCTGTAGCCTGGCAAGGCTGCACCCCCCAGGAGGAGCTGATCAGAGAACCAGCCACTGAGTTCATGTCAGAGACAGACCCTGTTCCCCTTACTAGGGAACCGACTTGGAGACTGAGTCTATGGGCTACATCTGAGCAGGGGTTTTAGGTCCCTACATGCATGTTTCTTGGTTGGGGTATCAGTCTCTGCAGGGTCCCCAGGGCCCAGTTGTTTGTTTGTTTGTTTGTTTGCTTGCTTGCTTGCTTGTTTTTTGCTCTCTTGGTCTCATCATGGAGCTCCTGTCCCCTCCAGGTCTTTCTGTCTCCCCACTCTTTCATAAAATTCCATGCATTCAACTCAAAGTTTGGCTATGTGGCTCAGCCTCTGTTTCATTCGATACCTGGATCAGTGGAGTGTTTCGGAGGGCATCTGTGGTAGGCTCCTGTCCTGTTTCCTGTCTAGATGACTCATTTTAATGATGACTTTATTTTGAACTTTGTCTAAAACTATCAAATTTTGTCAGTTATGTAAATAACAAAGAAATCTATGAAAAAAATAATTTCTCTGAGTCTTGTGAATTCAAGAAAAAAAAACAACACTGCAAAAGAGAAATAGAACACATGAGCCATAGGTTTTAGCCACTTCAAAGTTCATTCAGGAACAGTTTTTCAAATGATCCTTAATATGTGTTCCTTCTAGCCTATCTGTGAACTAATTTCTCAGGTGCACGATTGCTGAATTATCATGAGGAAATTAATAGTAAAGTTATCTGCTGTTTTGTGACATCACATGCAGGAGTGAGAAGGATTTCCAAAATATTCTTTGGATTGTTCTATTAAATAGACTGTTGGATTTTGTTTCTTTTCTGTTTTCAAGGTCAGTTTTAGTTATTCCAAGAAAATAGCACACAAAAAGAAATCCTCTTGACTGTGAGAATATTTTCAATATGTATATATTTTTGATAATGGAGTTTTAAGCCTGCAACAAGAATTGAACCATTTCTGTGTCATTTTTCTTTGATGTGTAAATGCATTTAATGCATCAGAGGACAACACCTGCCCTTTCTTTGTTTCTTGCAAAGCAAGTCTAGTTGTGACAATGGCTATAAGTGGCTGCCTCTGACTAGATGTGTGTCTAGTCCTATCAGCAGAGCATGCAGTAGAGGCTGACTAGCTGAACACTGACCATTTACCCCAAAATGTGTTGTTGTTGGCTGACACTAAGAAACTCTTCAGTTCACACTCTTCATTAGAAATACATGTATACATATGAATATATAACGAGTGCATATATTCATGTTTGCATGTACTGAAAATAAATAGTATCTACTACTTGATAAATTGGTTTCTAGATTTTCCATAAAGTTTATAGAAAATGTGCCACCTGTAAGTAATTAGTGAAATTTGATTCTAACCCAGCCTCCCTTCCAGTCAACTCCATTATATTGCCTTTGATTTAATTCAATGATTCATAGCATGAGATAATTTTACCTCTCTGTTTTTACATTTGTAAATTCAGGATATATATATTTTTTTATTTGTATTGTGTTGACAATGGGGGAACCTGGCATTTGGTGAATAAAATTCAGAGATATCATTAAATTCTTAGAATCTCACTTAGAGTTTAGGATTGTTCTATGCTCCTATTCTAACAAAGCTTTCTCCACTGCAAACGACTGTACCAGTTAGTGTGCTAAACCCTAGTTTAATCTATTTGTTCCGGTAATCCCAGCTTTAGTGTGTCATTTCTTTTTTCAATTTAGTCTTTGTATAACCTCTGATTTATGATTGCATAAGAAATTATAAGAGCTACTTCTACAATTATTTTGGTAATTATATGTTTTCTACATAATTTAAGAAACTTTTATACAAAGTAAATTTAGTTTATTTTGGAGGTATACAATATAAAGATATAATTTTATTGTATTAGAAAGTGAAATTAATGAATGTAAATATATTCACTCATATAGACATACAACATAAGACAAACCCACTAAAATCTGTGCATCTAAAGACACTAAGTAAGAGAGAGGACTCTAACTAAAATGTTCAATCCCCACCTGAAAGGCAAAGAGGATGGACATCAGAAGAAGAAAATAAGAAACAACCTTCTACAGAGGGCCTCAGAAAGCCAGAAGAAGAAAACAGGAAACAACCTAGGAACCTAACACAGAGGGCCTCTGAAAGCCTCTGCCCTGCAGACTATCAAAGCTGATGCTGAGCCTGATGGCCAACTGTCGGGCAGAGTGAATGGAATTTTATGTAAGAAGTGGGAAATAGTAAAAGCTGGAGAGGACAGGAACTCCACAAGGAGAGCAACAGAACAAGAAAATTTGAACACAGGGAACTTCCCAGAGACTCATATTCCAACCAAGGACTATTCATGGAGATAACCTAGAACCCCTTCACAGATGTATCCCATGGCAGGTCAGTGTCCAAGTGGGTTACATAGTAATGGGAAGAGGGACTGCCTCTGACATAATCTGATTGGCCTGCTCTTTGACCACCTCCCCCTGAGGGGAGAGCAGCCTTTCCAGGCCACAGAAGAGGACAATGCAGCCACTTTTGATGAGAACTGATAGACTAAGATCAGAAAGGAGAGGAGAACCTCCCCTATCAGTGGACTTGGGGAGGGGCATGCATGCAGAAAGGAGAGGGAGGATGGGGTCAGGAGGGGAGGAGGGAGGGGCTTATGGGGGAATACAAATTGAATAAAGTGTAATTAATAAAAAATAAAAAAGTTAAAAAAAGAAATAAAACAAGCAAAATTTGTTCCGTTTTGAAATGAGCTTGCAGAATTCCAAATCTTAAGTATAAGTTATATGATATACAGGAAAATATGCTTTTAAGATACATTAAAAGATAAATGAGAAAAATTCAAGTGTATCATTGAAAATGTCAGCAAAAAAAAAACCCCAGCTAATTCAGAAAATATGAAAAAAATTGTACAAAGTATAAAAGAAGTATAAATGAACAATCTAATAACCCTTTTTGAAATCAAGATTTACATTAAATGGACATGATAAAACTCTCCAGGCAGATACAAACAAAGCATGAGCCAATTTCATACTGTTTCTAAGACATTTAAAGTCTAAAGACATAAATATGTGAAAATTAATGTGAAATATGTTCTATACAAATAAAAAATTAAAAAAAAGAGAAGGTACATATTACACAACTAGAGTATGTTCAATCCTCAAACCATTCAAACTGTTGACAATGACTTTTAGTTACTTTTCTATTGTTGTGTAGACACACCATGATTAAAGCAAACACTCACTTGGGGGCTTACTTGCATTTTCGGAGGGTTAGTCCTTGCCCATCAAGGTGGCAAGCACGGAAACACATAGGCAGGGATGGCAATGGAGTACTAGCTGTGAGCTTAAATGTTATCTACTAGCAAGTGTAAGAAAGAGAAATTGAGAGACTGAGGCTGGAATGGCTTTTGAAACCTCAAAACCCATCCCCAGTGGCACCCCTCCTCCAACAAGGCACACCTCCTAAGCCTTCCTAAACAGTTCCACCGACTGGGAATCAAACATTCAAATATATGAGCCAGTGGGAGACTTTCTCATTCAAACCACCACAATGACATTACATATTAATAAAAGTTTTCAGTAGTGTAGTGGTAATATTTGCAGCTTCTTTCCCAGCCTAACTTGTTTATGATAGGCATTTTGTGATAGTCTTTGTGATGCAAAGACTCCCTCAGGCAATATGATCATAAATATCCACAGAGTTGCAAAAGAATCACCCAAATGTATCAAGCAGAAGCTTCCAGAACTGAAAGGAGCAATAATTATGCAATAAGATTGGATATTTTGATACCTTCATACTACAATCCACAGACTTAAAGAAGCTAAGTAACTAGCAGCACCCTAGGGAGAGTACTTAATTCTGATTCAGAAGGGCAAATACAATAGGCACCTGGAGTGGGTGAAGAGAGGGAACAGGACAGGAGCCTTCCATACATTACTTCTGAAAAACTCCACCCAGCAGATGATTGTATCAGATGCTGAGACTTACACCCCAACTTTGGGCAGAGCACAGGGAGTATTATGGAAGAGTGGGGAAATAGAAGGACCTGGAAGGGACAGGAGCTCCACAAGGAGATCAACAAAGCCAACAAATCTGGGCCCAGGGTTGCCTGCAGAGACTGATGAATCAACCAAACTCCATGCATGGAGAGGACCTGCAGCTCAGTCTCCGTGGGAGTTCCCTAGTAAGGGGAGCAGGGGCAGTCACTAGCATGAACTCTGTTGCCTGCTCTTCTGTCACTTCCCCCCCAGGGGGGGGGAAACTGTCATTAGAACAAAATGACAGCCTACAGACTGGTAAAGCATCTTCACCAACCCTATATCTGACAGAGGGGTGATACCCAGAAGATATAAAGAACTTAAAAAGTTAGACAGCAACAATTCAAGAAATCCAATTTAAAAATGGGGTACAGAAGTAAACAGAGAATTCTCAATAGAGGAATATTGAAGGGAGGAATGATTAAAGAAATGTTCAACATCCTTATTCATCACAGAAATGCAAATCAAAATGACCCTGAGATTTAACTTCATGTCCATCAAAATGTCTAAGATCAAAAACTCAAGTGACAACAGATGCTGGAGAGGATGTGGAGAAAGGCAAACCCTGCTTTATTGCTGGTGGGAATGTAAACTTGAACAACCACTTTGGAAATCAGTCTGGAACTTTATTAGATATTGAGGAATAAAGTGCTAGCTTAAGATCTAGCTATTCCACTCCTAGACATATATCTAAAATATGTGCAAGTACACAGCAAGGACATTTGTTCAACCATGTTCATAGCAGCTTTATTAGTAATAACAAGAATCTGGAAACAGCCCACATGTCCGTCACTGGAGGAATGGATACAGAAACTGTGGTACATCTACACAATGGAATACCTCTAAGCAATGAAAAACAAGGAAATCATGAAAATTACAGGAAAATTGTGGGAACTAGGAAAGATCATCCTGAGTGTGGTTACCCAGAAGCAGAAAGCACATGGTATAAACTCACTTCTAAGTCGACATTAGTCATATAATATAGGATAAACATACTAATATCTATACTCCTAAAGAAGCTAAACAAGAAAGAGGACCCTAGGGAAGTTGCTCATTCCTTACTCAGAAAGTAAATGGGATAGACATTAGAAGTAAGAGAAAACAGGGAATAGGACAGGAGCCTAAAACAGAGGGCCTATGAAAGACTCTTTCCAGCAGGGTATCAAAGCAGATGCTGAGACTCATAGCCAAACTTTGGGCAGAGTGCAAGGAATCTTATGAAAGAAGGGGAAGATAGAAAGACCTGGAGGGATCAGGAACTCCACAAGGAAAGCAACAGAACCAAAAAATCTGGGCCCACGGGTCTTTTCTGAGACTAGTACTCCAACCATGATCCATGCATGCAGATAAACTAGAACCCCCACATAGATATAGCCTTTGGCAGATCAGTCTCCAAGTGGGTTCCTAAGGGATTGTCTCTGACATGAACTCAGTGGCTGGCTCTTTGATCACCTTCCCCTTAGGGTAGTGCAGCTGTACCAGGCCACAGAGGAAGACATGAGACCTGCTCAGCTATGGTCAGATTGAAAGGGCGGAGGACCTCCTCTATCAGTCGACTGAGGGAGGTGCATGGGAGGAGAAGAGGGAAGCAGGATGGTGTTGGGAAGGGAAGCAGGTAGGGGGCTGCAGCTAGGATACAAATGAACATATTGTAATAAAAAATATTTTAAAAAATTAAAAAAAAGAAAAGAAAAACAAAAATGCATGACAAAAGCAACTCACAGAAAGGTTTGCTTAGACTCACAGTTTGAAGCTGCAGTCCACCCTGGTGAGGAAGTTATACTGCAACAGTGAGTGTCACCTGAATTCACTGCTGCCTTTGCTGTCAGAAAGCAAAGAAAGATTGAGTTATTTACCTTTCTATTTTGTCTGTAGATCTGAAATAGTCTAGACCATATATCCATGGATTAGTGTTTCATGTGCAGAGTGAATCTTCCAATCTTGATTAGAATAGGAACTCTCTCACAAACAATTCCAGAAGTTTGTCACCTACGTTCATGACTAAGGTAAGGTTTATAAAAGAAAGCATTTAGTTGGTGCTTTACTTGCAGTTTTATAGGGTTAATCCATAATCATCACAGTACAAAATAGCTGGAGAAGGGGTACTATGACTCTGGAGTTGTAGCTGAGAGTCTTCCATCCTGATCAGCTGGCAGCAGATTGGTGTCTGGGCTTTGAGGAGGCTTTTGAAACTTCAAAGCTTGTGCCCAGCGACATACCTCCTGTAACAAGGCCACACCTACTAATCCCCCTAGTCCATCTCAGTTTACCAACTAGAGACTAAGCATGTAACTACATGAACTTTTGAAGGCCATTGTCAGTTGAAATCATCAATTCACATAGACAAGAACCTTTTCCAGTTGTAGGTATTCCTTTGATGGCCTTTATGCTGCAGCACCAAGAAAGAGCATCAAGGTGTCCTCTCCTCTGAAGTGAGTGTAAAATGAGTGGCTTGAATCTACAATCAGATGAAGTGTAGTTTACAAGTTCAGGTTTGCCATTTCATCATGGACAATACTTATTCCAATTTACCTAGAGCCCTTATGGTCCATTGCTGGGATCACAAGCCTTCTGCTGATTTACCAGTGAAAGGGCCCTGGTGCTTTGCATCCATGCTGACTATCCTCTTCTAAGCTGAATGAAATTAGCAGGATTTTGAGTGGGATCAACAGAATACATCAAAGCATATGTTGCCTGTAGAAGAGTCTTTCAAAACCAGTGCAGTTCATCTGTATCAAGTGTGAATGAACAAGGCCTCCAGAAGCAGAAGTTGGGACCATCAGCCAAGACTAGAATAAGTTTGCAGCTGAAGTGTCATTTTTCTCAGGGTGTAGGCTGCCACAGTAACAGTCTGGATAGTCACCAAAAGTGCCTGGTCTTCTCACCTGACATCTCTCTGCTCACAGCCAGGCATAAGAGATTGACAGCTGCCAATCAAAACCTCAGATAAGGCCATTCCCTAGCAGCTTAACTGGCATTAAAGAGTGCTTATATTACAGACATTTCATCAACACTAATACTCTTTACTCACTTAGTGCTGAACTCCTAACTAAATGCCAGTTGGATGAGGAAGACCCTCTGACACATTGCAGTTTCACTTACATGAAAGACTTGGAATAGTCAAAAATCTTAAACCACAGGAAACTGAATAGTAATTTCCAGTGGTCTGGAAGAAGAAGGATGAGGCTTGTTGTTTAATGCATGTAGAACTGTGGTTCCACAGGAAGAAAGGTGCTATGGACATGGCTATTAACATTAGTTTTATAACAGCATGAATGTATTTGAAACCACCACCATGAACACTTAAAATGGTTAGAATAGAAAGCTTAATTCTGTAGATGTTTTATCACAGTAGTAAATTGTGAGAACTCAGCATGCCCTTCCTGATAGATATTTATGTTTAGCGGCTCTAGCACCAATGTTTTCCTGCATGTATCTCTCATTTCTGTGTTACTGGCTGGTGTATGTAAATTTCATCTGATCAATTTTGATGGTAAGCTAAAAATACTTCAACGTTATGAGTCTTTTGTAAATTTTATAGCAAATGATATTATGTATGCAACAAAGTAATGGGATTGTTACTCTTGTAAAAATAGTTGTATCTATAATTTATGCACACAATTTTGCATAACTCCAAATTATAAAAAAATTTTGTATACTTGATCCTATTACATCATTATTCCACTCATACACATTTTCATTTAACAGATAATGAACCAAAGACTGGAAACAAAGGAAAAAATGACTAGTATGTAGATGTAAGTCCAGTTCTTCCATAAAGCAGAGTTAGAATTCTAAATCTTCATGTTATCTTCAACAGTCCTACAGCAAAGGTAGCCACTACAGTAAATGGAGAATTACGAAGATTGCAGGTCCTATTAGGAATAGCAAGGGTCTACACACATGCCCTTAAGTAAACATTCCTAAAAAGAAGAGCACATTCTGGATTATCTGTATGTACATGGAAGTCAACCATACTTGTCTACAAAGAGAGAAAAATATAAAAAGAAGCGGCAAAGGAAGAAGAAAAAAGGAAGATAAGAGGAAGAGGAGTTGGCAAGAGAATGACAAAAAAGATGAAACTAGGATGAAGAGGAAGAAGTACAGAAGGAAGAGGAAGATGTAGAGGAGGAGGAGTGGAAGAGGGGGAAAAGGAAGAAGAATTACCATATTTCAGTGGCATCTTTACGTGTTCAGTTAGGTTTCCAGTAGTGTTTTCCTTAATGTAATCAGTTCTCTTCCTCATGGGAGCACTCACATGTCTTTTACATAGGGAAGATACCTATCCATCATCTAGATGATGGCAGGATCAAGACAGAGCACAAAAAAAGAAAACAAAATGTTCAGTTTGACCTGGTAAATATGTAAGTGTCAGATGAGGAGACAGCCTTGGATATGTGACTAAGTGGTGAAAATGGCCCAGACATCACTGTCCTCCTGACTATACACCTTACTTTGTCTCTCTTGGGTTTTAACTCTACAGTAATTTTCACCTTTATTGTTTAACCCCATTCCTTGCCCCAGGCTTTTTGTTTTTTGTTATTTTTTTCTTTTTGCCTGTTAATAACACTGTAATTACTGTTTTACAATTCTATATAATTTAAGACAGATTTATAACTGATATTCACCACTATATTGCTATACTCTTAGAAGGAGTTATCATTCATTGATTTTAAATTACATATTGAAAGACCAGCATGTGTTAATCCACACAATTGGTTTAATAGAACAAGAGATGATCTTACTTCCTGATTCTCCTGTGATTCGGCCAAGCAAGGCAACAGGGAGACTGTGCTGTTTGTTGTGTTTATCAGTGAGTTAGTGCATTGTTGCCAATTTACTTTCACCTCTGCCCTTAGTTTGTGAACTGTTCTCTTGAGTTATGGGAAGAGATGCAAAAGTTGGAAAAAAAATGAAAGAGTTTGTGGTAAAATAAAAAAAGAGGATAAAGGGCATTAAAGATGGACATGGAAGCTTTCTGTACGTGAATATAGCTGACGGCAACATCTAATGTGCATGTTTAAGGTTCAATTAGGCTTAATTTTGAATCATGTAAATATCTGCAAACATGTCACTCTACTCAAAATCGTAAAAATAATTTTCTCCACCTTTCATAATGGCTCTTTTCTAATCACCTCTGGGAATCTGTTCCTTTCATTCTAAATGAGCTAACATTTAAGATGCATATTCAAAATGCCAAAGTATTTTGATCTTTACTTGTACATACTGTGTGGAACAATAGTTCCAAGCATTAGTCACTAAATTTTAATGCACTTTTTTATTCCGACAGTATAATGTTACTTGCTCTTGATTTATCTGTACATTGTTTTCAGATTTTTTTTCAGTAACAAATATAAATACTTGTCCATTACTTTATAGTTATCTGTGGAGCCTGGTGATTCCATGATCAAGGTCTGAATAAGTGGATGTACATTTAGAGAATATGGACTCATCATAGTTTAACTTCTTAAGAAAATGATGTCAGGAGGCTGGAGCAGAAGGATTTCTTTGAGTTTGAAGCCAAACAGGGCTGTATAGCAAGGCCATATCTCCAGAAACCAACCAACCATCCAAGCAAGCAAGCAAAAACCTGGCAATCTGGAGCTGTGGAGAAAGGAGAGCACTGAAGAGCATGCACTGCTTTTACACAGGACCTGAGTTCAGCTGTCAGCACCCTTTTCAGGTAGCTCAAAAGTGGCATTAACTCTAGCAGAAGGGGAGACTCCAGCTCAGAAAACTGCAGTAACATGTTCCTACTCAAACACGCATACATGCCTAATTAAAAACAAAAATAAAAATTCCTACAAACCTTTGCCAATACCCATGTGTCACTGTGTGGCTTTACCTTCCTGCTCCTGATGGTGGACTTCTGTATCCTTTGCATTTTAACCAGTGTAAGACGTATTGAATATCACCATACTCTCTATATCGTCATCTATATCTATGTCCATTTCTAAGTTTAATCTATACCTATCATCATTTTTATCATCATCTACATATTTATACATTTGACATGTGTCTGTGTAACACCTAGTTTTTATGACTTCAAGATACATTACATTATGTAGATTCGTGTTGTTTATTATTATTTGTTTCTGTAAAGAACTTCCTTTAAAGTGCTTGTAGTGCAGGGCAGGTGGACTGATGAAAAATTCCATCAGCTTTTATATTTCTGAAAATGCTCCTACTTCATGTTGAGTTTTGAAATATACATTCTGTTTTCACCCTCTGGCTTCTTTGAATCTTTCAACACTAGTTTTGAACAATTTGAGTACAAAGTGCCTCAGTGGTATTTACAAGGATTTCTTTTTCTTGAGGTTCACAGAAGTTGTGTGGCTCTGGCACTATGGGTTCCATCAAATTTGGAACAATGTTAGCCATAAATTCCTGATAATTTGCTTCCACATTTTTTTTCTTCCTTTGGGAAAACTGGTAAGGATGAGTATTCTAATCATGTGAAATTTCCTGAGACCCTTATTAACCAGGGGTGGTGTGGTCAAAAATTCTCAGAACAGCAATCTGTGTAAGTCGGAAACCAACTTTCCTGCCCCAAATTTTTGAGTGGAAACTCTACGGTGCTACTCAGTGACTGAACAATTGTACATTTTAAAATAAAGTTTTTCAACTTTATACTCGTAATTTCAGACATTGTCCTATATCTTGGACAGAAACTGAAGTCTAAAACTATAACCATTATAGAAATATTATAGAAAACCGTTTAGGTAAAATGATGTAAACCTTACTGAAACTATGGAAGAAGACTAAGCTATTCTATTTCTGAGATCACTGGATCAATAATGATGAAAAAGTTAAGCTCATGCAAGATGGAATGTCTTGATGGGATGCCTCTTTCTTGATGGGATGACTCATTCCTATTAAAACAAGCTCTGAACATTTTACAAATTTCTTCTAGTTTCTACATACTGACAATTCATTGTCGAGTTACAGAATGCACAGCAAAGCTATACTGAAGCAGGCGATTTGCTATGTGCACCAATTTATCTGTTTCATCAAACTTCTAATAATTAGTGAAACCATTGAAATGAATTGAGATAAACTATCATGGCCTGAGGTATGCATACAAATATTCAAATATATGTCATAAGAACATGGTATGCCTTCCTGTATTCTCTTTTTGGCCTGTTGTCAGATTATTTATTTTATTTTATTTTTAAATTTGTGTGTGTGGGCACGTGTGTGTGTATGTGAGTGTGTTATATTTGCGGGTGTCTGCAGAGAATTTCAGGAGCTGTGCTTCATGTTACTTTGAGCCTCAACACATGGACACTGGGAACTGAACTCTACTTCTCTGGAATCACAATGAGTATTCAACCTCTGTGCCGTTCACCTTCCACCCCTCCATACACACCCCTTCTGTCCTTTGAATTACCTCCCATTTGTTTCTCTAGTCCCTTTAGGAAAACACACGTGTACTAAATTGAGCATTGGAGTTCTTTTCCCTTGATTTCAGTCTATCTTTGCCCTAAGCCAAGACATCACAGAGGAAGAAAATCAGAGAGGAGAGACTTGTTGACAAATTGGGTGCAGTTTGCAAACCTGCTTCTACGTTTGTCCTTTAAGCTTCAGAGAGCACGCTCCTATTGGTACTATTGCTATCTTCAGGGGGTCTCTTAGTTCTCAGTTTTAAACTTTATTATTATTATTATTATTATTATTATTATTATTTTACAATTTATTCACTTTGTATCCTGGTTGTAGCCTCCTCCCTCATCTCCTCTTTGTCCCACTTTCATTTTCTCCTCCTCCCCATCACTCTCCCCTAGTCCACTGATAGGGGAAGTCCTCTTCCCCTACAGTCTGACCATAGCCTATCAGGTCCCATCAAGACTGCCTGTATCCTCTTCCTCTGTGGGCTGGCTAGGTGTTTTATCACAGCAGCCTCCAGTGATGGAGGATTACACCTTTAGTTTTACTGGAAGAGTAGTTAATAATCCCAGAAATGATTCTAAAAGTAAGTTAATTTCACTAAAAATGGCTTTGTAGGTAAAAATACTTACTCCTCATGAAAAACACTTGAATTTGGTTCCCTGCACTCATGTCAGGTAGCTCACAACAACTTCTAACTTCACCTCCAGGGATATCATGCCCTCTTCATGTATCTGTGAACCTCTGTACTCATGTACACATACACCCATACAAACATAAACACACATAATTAATGGAAGAGTGGAACAATGTATAATTTTATTTATATTATGCTCACCTATGGCTTGGTTACCAATGTCCAAGCTCATGGACCTGCATGGTTACATTTCTATCACATAGCTTGGCATCTGTCTCTCAACACATACTCTGGCTAGCCTTCAAGGCTCAACTCCACAGCTGCCTTCATCAAGTTTTCTATGCTAGACTGGAACAGAACACATTTTCTATTCAAGGGATTCAGTTAAGGTTAGGATCATACGTAGTCAAAAGGAAACATCTCCTTTGGCTGTGTGTTTTGTAGACAGTGTAAAGCTATTGAAAAAAATATCTCGCTTTTTACTTCTTTTGTAGAATGGCTCTGGGCTTCTGTTGGAGCAAATTCAATTCACTTTCTGAATGGAGTATACGCCTGTGCAGAGTTATAAAGCCTGATTCTCATTTCAATTCTTCTACTAAATAACTGTGTGATCTTGGGTAACTCCTATTCAGACCTTTCTACAAAATGAGCTCATTAAATCAGATTATCTCCAAGGTCTCTTTTGGCTGTGCAATGGTATACATTTTACTGTAAATATTAGGCAGTAAGAGAAAGCTAGAATAATACAACATCCTCTGTATACCAAACGCCTCTTTCTCTGAAATCCTCAAAGAATATTCATCTACGTATTCAAAGCTGAAAATGCAAGACTTTTTCATGCTGAATATTTAAAAGTTTATTATGGATAAATAGCCCCAAACTTGTAAGCTTATTCGCAGCTCTGGAAAAGACTAGCAGCTAAACCTCATGGGTTAGCAAAATTGGCCAGCAAATTATTCGACACAGAGTTGTCCTCTGAGATCCACTGTTTGCTGCTTCTGGCAGACTGTGTGAGAAAAACCAGTTTTACCGTTGCCTTGCTGATGCTGATCCTAGGTGCAGTTCAGGAGTGTAGGCACAATGACAAAGGTGATAAGAGCAGCTGGAAAACAAGAGACAAATGTAATGCGATTCCATGAGCTCTCTAAGGGTTAGCAGGCTTTGCTCCATGGTTTCTCATACATTTATGAAATGAACTCTTTCCTTTGGGAGGAGGAGGGAGTTACATAATTGGAAATGGTGGTATTTGTGGTCAAAAAGCAAGATGTGAATTTGTGTTTGAAGTTACTGCAAAATGTAATAGTAAGAGGGGTTTGTCTTCAATCTCTTTTTAAATTAGAAGGCTAATAATGAAACACCAAAACTACCTACAATCCTTACTTATCACTTAGCCATGCTGACAGTTTTACTAGTTTCCCCTATTTCAGTCTTTTCAGATACCTTCAGCTCTTTTCAAATGGTTCTTTGACCATATAAATAATTCTCTTATTTAGAACAGGTTCTTATGTACCCAGTGATACAGCAGGCTATTAAAAATACTCACTTCCTAGCTGTTGCTTGATATATCTTCCTTCCAACAGTGATCAGCAATGAATATTGTACTATGACTGTTATTTCAGAGAAATACTATTGAAAAAAAAATAAAAAACAAAACTACAGAAAGTTCAGTGGTATATCTTTTGATCATCAAACACAAGGCTTTGGTGGTGGATTTGGTCATGGGAATGAGATAAATATTTTATTCCAGTGAAGTAATGCCTAATGCTGAATTCCATGTACTTTTGGTGAACAGGTCTTCTTAATATTGCCATAAGCTTTCTACCTTAAAGATCACTGAATGGATGGCTACTGAACTCATGAACTCTGCACTCTGGGATGCTTATCCTTTTACACATATCCATCTCCTTCTTAGTTAAACTCTGACTGCTCTGTCATGTCTCAGCTCATGCCTATTTCTTTCCTGAATAAAATATCTTGTTCTAGGACTTTAAAAATACTTCTTCTGTGGACATCCCTGTGTGAGTTTTCATGTCTCTTGTGATTTTGACCCAAGAAAATATTGGGATTATTTACATCTACATCTATAGTGCCCATATTATGATCTGTTGCCATAGTGAATTAATTTCTAGTGGTTGTGACAATCTCAGTCACTGTATTTGTGTGAGCATTCAATTTAGCTCATTTTTAGTATGTATCTTGTACTATGGATCATGTACAGATATAATTTTGTTTTTGTTTTTGTTTTTTTCAATCAAAACCGCATGTTCTTCACAGTATGGAGTCTGTCTCCAGCCTCTCTACTGCATCTAACATGTCATTAGAGCTTTGTAAAAATCCACAACGTGACTTTTAGACATGAAACATAAGAATAATCTAATGTAAGTTATAGATTTTATTTAGAATATATAGTACAATGTATTTGTCTTCAGTTCAGTTCAACAAATATTTATAGAGCAATAGTGTGGTGTCTTATGCATAGTAAACTTTCAATAAACATTTAGACACAGAATGTTAGCAATTCATCTAAACAGTACATGGAGCCCAACAAAAAGGAGGGATAAATAACTCCTAAAACATTTTCTGGTTTATTAACCTCAGTTGTCTGTATTTTACTTTTAAAGCAGATTATATCAGAATAGTGCAGACCTCATTTAAGAAGCTGATTCTCAACTCCATTGCTAGTGTTGGCACTCCATTGAACTTGAAATCATCAGAAAAATTAGGGAGTAAAGCACATGGCTTTTGAGGCATACCTCATTATTTTTTATCTGCTTTACCCCAAGGATAGGATATTTTGCAAGTTCAACTTCAAAAATAAGTTTCAGTGAATCCAAATTCAGAGACACAGTGTGCAAACTAATGGTAAACTGATATTAAGAATAAACTGGACATTTCATTGTATAAAAAGAAATGTACACATCAGAAAGCAAACTCTAAATACGAAAGAGAATCCTGGGAAGACTACGCACTGAGCATAGCTAGGAATGGATGAATCTGCAGAGGGTACACACAGATCCAGGGAGTTTCTTTGCTAGCTATAAAACTGACACTGGATTAATATCAAAAATATATAAAGAATTTTTAAAAATGAAGTATTCAAAACATAATCTATTTTGAAAAATGTACAATGAATCTTAACAGTGCTTTCAAAAGAAAAAATAGATGTAGGTAAGAAAAAAAATGTAAATCAAAACGACCCTAGGATTTCAACTTACACTCATCAGAATGGGTAAGATCAAAACTCAAGTGACAACACATGCTGGAGAGGTTGTGGGGAAAGGGGAACCTTCCTCCACTGCTGGTGGGAATGTAAACTTGTACAACCACTCTGGAAAGCAATCTAGCGCTTCCTCAGGCAACTAGGAATAGTGTTTCCTCAAGATCCAACTATAACACTCCTAGGCATATACCCAAAAGAGGCTCAAGTACACAATAAGGACATTTGCTCAATCATGTTTGTAGCAGCGTTATTTGTAATAGCCAGAAGCTGGAAACAGCCCAGATGCCCCTCAGTGGAGGAATGGATACAAAAATTGTGGTACATCTATACAATGGAATATTATTCAGCAATAAAAAGCAAGGAAACCATGAAATTTGCAAGTAAATGGTGGGAACTGGAAAAGATCATCCTGAGTGAGCTATCCCAGAAGCAGAAAGACACACATAGTATATACTCACTCATATAGACATATAATATAGGATAAACCTACTAAAATCTGTGCACCTAAAGAAACTAATCAAGAGGGAGGACTCTTGCTAAAATTCTCAATCCCTATCCAGAAAGTCAAAGAGGATAGACATCAGAAGAAGGAGAAAAGAGGGAACAAGTCAGGAGCCTGACATAGAGGACATCTGAAAGGCTCTGCCCTGCAGACTATCAATGCAGATGCTGAGACTTATGGGCAACCTTTGGGCAGAGTTCAGGGAATCTTATGAAAGAAGTAGGAAACAGTAAGATCTGGAGAGAACAGGAACTCCACAAGGAGAGCAACAGAACCAAAAAATATGAGCAGAGGGGTCTTTCCTGAGACTGATACTCCAACCAAGGACCATACATGGAGATAACATAAGACTCCTGCACATATGTAGCCCATGGCAGTTCAGTATCCAAGTGGGTTCCATTGTAATAGGAACAGGGACTGTGTCTGACATGAACTGATTGGCCTGCTCTTTAATTACCTCCCCCTGAGGGGGAAGCAGCATTACCAGGCCACAGAAAAAGACACTGCAGTCACTCCTGATGAGACCTAATTGACTAGGATCAGAAGGAAGGAAAAGAAGACCTCCCCTATTAGTGGACT
The DNA here is from genome assembly GCF_907164565.1 of Psammomys obesus. Classification (NCBI taxonomy): domain Eukaryota; kingdom Metazoa; phylum Chordata; class Mammalia; order Rodentia; family Muridae; genus Psammomys; species Psammomys obesus. Next base: position 7,656,554 of record NW_026596069.1, read on the forward strand.
TGGGGAGGGGCATGCATTCAGAGGGTGGAGGAAGAGAGGCATTGGGATGGGAGGAGGGGGATACAAAGTGAATAAAGTGTAATTAATAAGGAATTAAAAATGTTCATTGTCCTCAGTGATTAGAGAAATGTAAATCAAAGGATCTTTGAACACCAGGAACAGTGGCACACTCCTGTTATCCCAGCACTTGGTGAGGCAAAGGCAGGCAGATCTCTGTGAGTTCAACATCAGCCTGGTCTAAAATGTGAGTCCTGGACAGCTAAGGCTACACAGAGAAACCAAAATCTTTGAGATTACCTCAGTCAGAATGATGAGGTTCCAAAAAGTCAAGTAACAATATATATAGGCCTGCATGTGAGGAAAGGGAAACCTCATTCATTGTTAGTGGGATTGAAAAGGTTCAGCCTCTGTGGAAATCAATGCAGAAAATCCTCAAAAATCTAAAAGTAAATTCACCATATGACCTACTATTCAATTCCTTGGCATATGCCCAAACAAAAAATATACAATTCCATGGATACTTGTTTAGCCATGTTCATTGTTAATCTGTTCTTCATAGCTAGTATGTGGAAACATCCTAAATCTTCTTAAACTGACAAATGAATAATGAAAAATTATACATGTATAACAAGGAATACCATTCAGCCATAAAGAAAAACATGAACTTCCCATGTAAATACAACAACAACAACAACAAAAGCATATTGTATGAGGTAACTCAGACTCAGAAAGACAAAACTTGCATATTCTCTCATTTATAGATGATAACTCTAAATCTTCAGATGTTAGCATACTACCTAGAATAACCAAAGAAATAAGAAAAGATAAAATGGTCCATGGCAGTGGGGGAGCAATAAAGAAAGACATAGCAAGACACAAGTAACTTGAAGGTATAAACCTAACAAACTAGGTGAGTGTACTTAAGGAACAGGGAAGGAAGAGGAGCATAAAATAACAGTAATGATATCTAAAAAAAAATCCATAAATAATCATGTTAGTTATTTACTTAAAATTAAATAGAATATATGTAAATATGTGTCTATGAAAACACATAGAAAGTTTAAATAAAATTTTGCTCTGACCATGTTCCTTATAAAATATATAGGTTATTTCAGAAAAACTCTGATACTAAGCACAAGAAGACCCATTTCGAGTTGTTGGTTGGGGAGTTCAAAAACTCCAAACCATAGTTTATTGTGTTGTTTTTGCTTGTCTTGCAGATGGTTAAAGCAAGTCTCTACTGCTGAAGAAACAATGCACTTTGGACATTGGACCCATAATATCTCAGATGGATCTGGCATTCACTCTTTCCTTCCACCCCAAGAAATGGCTTTTATGATACCAGATGGTGCCATGCTAACTTCCAATAGAGAGAAGAGTCCAGTAATCCTAGCCAGCTATGACACCTATAATCGTAAAAATACCAGCAGCTCATGATAATCCTAAAGGAGCAATAATGACACTACCAGATTGGCAGTAACCAGTACAAATATATTTGAACTTAAGGCCCAATCACCAAAAGGGTAATTATGCCCAGTACTGAAAACATTGCCAACTACATGAGACTAGTGAGGTCATAGATCTTTAACCATTTTACTAAACCAACATAACTGATAACCTGCACTCAAAATGTTTAACTTTGTAAGAACCCAACAAAGAAACTTCTCTTTGCAACAGATGGAGAATATTACAGAAAACCACAACCTATCAAAATATAGTGAATGTTTCTAGGGTGTCCAACCCAAACTCACACATCTAGAATAAAACTTTTGTACTTAGGGATCAGGGAACATCATGGAAGAGTGAGGAGAAAGATTGTAAGACTCAGAGGAATAGAAAGTGTATTCAACAATGTTCATAGCAGCTTTATTCATAATACCCAGAATCTGGAAACAACTTAGATGTCGCTCAGCCAAAGAATGGATACAAAATTTGTGGTGCATACACACAATGGAATACTATTCAGCTATTAAAAACAAAAAAATCATGAAATTTGCAGGCAAATGGATGGAACTAGAAAAGATCATCCTGAGTGAGGTAACCCAGAAGTAGAAAACCATGAAAAGTATAAACTCACTGATGAGTGGATATTAGACATATTATATAAGATAAACATACTAAAATCTATAAACATAAATAACCTATAAAACAAGGAGGACCCTAGAGAAGATTTTTAGTTTCTTAATTTTCATTCGATATACACTGGTAGTAGAAGAGAGAAAACAGGACTGAGCCTACCACAGATCTCCTCTAAAAGACTCCACCCAGCAGGGGATCAAAGCAGATGCAGAGACTCATGGCCAAACTTTGGACAGAGTGCAGGTAGTCTTATGGAAGAAGGAGGAGATAGAGGGACCTGGAGGGGACAGTAACCCCACTCCACTACGAGACCAACAAAGCTAAAAAAGCTGGACCAAGGGGGAGTACAGAGACTAATACATCAATTGAAGAGTATGCATGGAGAGAACATAGGCCCCCTACCAAGTTGTAGCCCATAGACTGCTGAGTATCCATGTGGGTTCCCTAGTAAGGGAAGAAGAAACAGTCTCTGACATGAACTTGGTTGGCTGCTCCCAGATCACTTCTCCCAGGTTGGGCAACCTAGCCAACCCACAGAGGAAGAGGATCCAGATAGTCCTGATGGGACCTGATAGGCTAGGGTCAGACAGTAGGGAAGGAGGACTTCCCTTACCAGTGGACTAGGGGAGAGGGATAGAAGAGGAAGAAGGAGGAAGGGCTGGCTAGGAAGAGACGAGGGTGGGGCAACAAATGGGATGCAAAGTGAATAAATTGTAAAAAATAAAAAAGGAAAGAAAAGAAAAGAAAATAGGAATCCTACTTGTAGGGCTGAAAAGGGGTACCATCATTTTGTAAGGTGATTGCTGAAGAATTTAATAAATTGTGTTTAGATGTTAATCAGATACACTTATATTCTTGAATATTTACTCAAGAATGAGATCAACTGTAATCACCTAGAAACTCACCAATGTGTTTAAAACAGATTCTTCACATGTAACCATAACTGTAAGCCCCCCCTCAAAAAAAAAAACCTTTCAGCTTCTGGGTAGATATGAACTGTGATACACCCTTAAAGGAAGACAATAATAATAATAATAATAATAATAATAATAATAACAACAACAACAACAATAGCAAGGTACTGAGGATCCTAGCATCATGGGTGGATCTCACTCATGATCCTAGCATCATGGATGAATCCTAAGCGCACTACACATAGTGCAAACAGCCAAAACCCAAAGGCAAAACTCCATATTTTGATCAATTCCTGAAATGAAGTCAGTGTTACATAAAGCAAGGAGTGGGCGATTTAAGAGAGGTGTCCACTGTGAGATCAAATGTAAGCACATCATTTATTGTGACAGAAGTATTCAAGACACAAACATTTTTAACCTTGAGTACAGATATCTGTGAAAACTCAGAAATACAATCCTTATGCACAATGCTGTAGTTTTAACTCCCCAACACTCCATGGTATTCATCTTAGAAGGAAAATTCCTAGAATGACTCACATGTTAAGCAACTTTTACACTAGAGGTTGGATGTGTGGCTTGGTGCTTAGGAGCACTTTATTGCTCAGGTTCGGTTCCCAATACCCACATGGAAACCAACAACCATTTGTAAATGCAGTCCTGAAGGATATTATGTCTTCCTCAAGAAGACAGGCAGTGGGTTCATGCACTTGGTGTACAGAATTGTATGCAAGCGAAACACCTGTATTTGTAAAATAAAAATAAACAAAGCATAAAAATACAGCTGGGTATGGTGGCATACATCTTTATCCCAGTACTAGGGAGGCAAAGGCAGGCAGATATCCATGAGTTCAAGGCCAGGTTGGTTCACAAACTGAGTGCAGGACAGCCAGGGCTCTGTTACACAAAGAAACCCTGTCTCAAAAAAAAAAAAAAAAAAAAATCCAAAAAATAAAACCCATAAAATACATAAATAAATAACTTCTGATTTGACATTTTGTGCAACTTTTTCATTGTGTATTATCTTTTATTAGACAGTCCTATTTGTCTCTTATTGTGAATAATCCACAAGCTAAATAAAAGAAATTATATGCATCTAGAAGCCTAGTATAACAGAGATAGTTACTACCCAGTGGGTTTCAGGAAATTTATACTTAACAGATAAAGTGGGGCTGATATGCCTAATGAAGGGTGTTTTGTGTGTGTATGTGTGTGTGTTTCTCAAGTATGTGAAATACAAAGCAATGGCTTTGTGTGTGGAGGGGGTTGCTACTGTAGAAACACAACAGTGGGCAGACCTAACTGCCTGGGGCCTGCAGCCACTGAGGCGGAGCCCCAAGCCCTTTATCAGCAAAGGCCAGCAGTACTATGTCTCAGAGCCCCAGATTCGCGCGGCGGCTGCACCATCCTCCCAGGGCGTGAGTCTGCTAGACACCATACTAGCTCCACAGGAGCGCCATCACTGACGGTACGGCCCGCCCAATCCCACAGTGACAGAGAATATGCTATATACTCACCAAAACCAGACAGAAATGCCATACAAGCTAGACACACCAGGCCCTGGGCCTCCGAAGCTTGGAGAGCACAGTGAAGAGACCCCAGGACTTCCCAGAAAGCATCTGGACTAGCAACCCAGTCTCCAGTTACAGCGGGACTTTCTAACCTGGCAGCGGAGCAGCACTGAGCTGGCGGGGCACATCAGCCCTCCAGTTTAAGACTAACCAGGGCCAAACCAGAGAACAGAAAGCCTGGTTACCCCAATTCCTACTGACGTGACCACCCTGAAATCTCCAGCTGCAGCAAGACCTCATAACCTGGCAGTGACAGCAGCACTGAGCTGGCGGAGCACATCAAAGAAGCAGGGCCAAACCAGAGAGCAGAGAGTCCAGATACCCCGATCTCTGCCAAGTGACCTGCCTGTAAGTGAGTGCACCCTTGAGAATCTGCAGCTCCCCTGATCCTGGGTCCTTCTAAAACAGAAGCCAGGCATCGAGCCCCCTCCCACCCATATACCCACTTTGGGAAACAGAGGGGCACTTGGAACATTGAAGTTCCTGCTCTGTGGGTCTAATTGAGGAGTTAAGGCAGTTAATGCCAGAAATTGCACTGCGATCATCACTAGCGCCTGCGACATATACAGTGCAGAGCCCCTCCCACACACTCAAGGGTTCAACATTAGCCATCACTCTGTCCCTCAAGACACACGCCCACACCCACTTACATACACACACACGCACACACATGCACGCACACTTGCATTTGCCTCTGTTTGCGCCTGTGTACTTTCCTCCCACAGGTACAGCTAGTCCTCAGCACACACTAAGGACACGAGACCTCTCTCAACTTCCTGAAGAATTCTCCAGACTCGAGAGAGAGACAGTACCAGTCTGATCTGCAGAATCCAAAAACAAATAGGGAAGGTCTCAGATAAGCCAATGGCCAGGGGTAGGCGAAAGAACACTTCCAACATAAATCAGGACATCATGACTTCACCAGCAAACCCCCAAAACGATGGATACTCCAATTCATCAGAAGCACAGGAAAACGACCTTAAAGCCATGCTTGCTCAATTATTTGAGGCTCATAAGGAGGAAATGAACAAATCTTTCAAAGACTTGGCCAGTCAATTGGAGGTAAAGAAAGAAGAAATAGACAAAACCCTTAAAGAAACACAGGCAAACAGCAAAACAAATAGAGGAACAAGTAGAGAAAAAATTAGTGGCATATAAAAAGGAAATGAACAAAGAAATAGAGTCCATCGTAGAGAGACAGGAATCCAAATTCTAACACATGAAAGAAATGGTGCAAGGCATGAAAACAGAATTAGAATCAATAAAGAAAATACAAAATGAGAAAACTCTTGAGCTGGAGAACTTGGAGAAAAGATCAGGAACCACAAAAGTAAGCATCACCAACAGAATACAAGAGATGGAAGAGAGAATCTCTGAAGCTGACGACACACTTGCAGAAATTGATACTTCTCTCAAAGAAAAAGTAAAAATCAGAAAAGTTCCAATCACAAAATATCCAAGAAATCAAGGATGCTATGAAAAGACAAAATCTAAGAATAATAGGAATTGATGAAAAAGAAGACTCCAGGCTCCAAGGTCCAGAAAATATTTTCAAGAAAATCATAGAAGAAAATTTTCCCAACTTAAAGAAAGAGATGTCCATAAATATACAAGAGGCCTACAGAACACCAAATAGACTAGACCAGAAAAGAAACACATCACATCACATCATAGTCAAAACACTAGATCTACAGAACAAAGAAAAGATATTAAAAGCAGCAAGGGAAAAAGGCCAAGTAACATATGAAGGTAGACCTATCAGAATCACACCAGACTTCTCATCAGAAACTATGAAAGCCAGAAGGGCCTGGGAAAGCATCATGGAGACTCTAAGAGACCACAAATGTCAACCCAGACTACTATACCCTGCAAAGCTTTCAATCAACATAGATGGAGAAAACAAAATATTCCATGACAAAACTAAATTTATGCAATATCTATACAGCAAACCAACCCTACAGAAGATACTAGAAGGAAAACTCCAATCCAACGAAAACGAATTCACCCAAGAAAACAGGGCATACAGATAATATCCCAACAAAAATGAAAAGAAAACAAGCAATGAAACAGGGTAAGATCATCGACTCCATTACAAAAGGAACTAACATGCATTGGTCAATATTATCTATCACTAATAATGGACTCAACTCACCAATAAAAAGACACAGGCTAACAGAATGGGTACGGAAACAGGACCCAATATTCTGTTGCATCCAAGAAACACACCTATGCAACAAAGATAAACACTACCTCAGAGTAAAGGGCTGGAAAAATGTTTTTCAAGCAAATGGTTCCAGAAAACAAGCTGGAGTAGCCATCTTAATATCTAATAAAATAGACTTTCATCCGAAGTTAATCAAAAAAGATAAGGAGGGCCACTATATTCTCATCAAAGGAAAAATCCAACAAGAGGACATCACAATTTTAAATATCTATGCCCCCAATACAAGAGCACCTACATTCGTAAATGAAACAATATTAAAGCTTAAATCATACATTGATCCTAATACCTTAATAGTGGGAGACTTCAACACCCCACTCTCATCAAGGGACAGATCAACCAGAGAGACACCAAATAGGGAAATAAAAGCACTCACAGAATCCCTAAATCAAATGGACCTAATAGACGTCTACAGATCTTTTCACCCAAACTCAAAAGAGTACACCTTCTTTTCAGCACCACATGGAACCTTCTCCAAAATAGACCATATAGTGTGTCACAAAGCAAGCCTCAACAGATACAAAAGGATTGAAATAATCCCTTGTATACTATCTGACCACCATGGACTAAAGCTGGACATCAACAACAACAGAAACAACAAAAAGCCGACACGCACATGGAAACTGAACAACTTACTACTCAAAGACAGCTGGGTCAAGGAAGAAATAAAGAAAGAAATTAAAGACTTTCTAGAATTCAATGAAAATGAAGGCACAACATACCCAAATTTATGGGACACATTGAAAGCAGTGCTCAGAGGAAAATTTATAGCACTAAGTGCCTACAAGAAGAAATCCGTAACATCACATACAAACAACTTAATGGCCCAACTGAAAAACCAAGAAAAAAAAGAAGCAGATACACCCAAGAGGAGCAGACGGCTAGAAATAATCAAACTAAGGGCAGAAATCAATCAATTAGAAACAAATAAAATTATCCAAAGAATCAATGAAACAAAAAGCTGGTTCTTTGAGAAAATCAACAAGATAGACAAACCCTTAGCCAAACTAACTAAAAAGCAGAAAGAAACTATCCAAATCAGCAAAATCAGAAAGGAAAATGGGGACATAACTACAGACACTGAGGAAATCCAAACGATTATTAGGTCATACTACAAAAGCCTATATGGCACAAAATTTGAAAATCTAAATGAAATGGATAACTTTCTTGACAGATTCCATCTACCAAAATTAAGTCAAGATCAGGTAGAAAGACTGAATAGCCCTATATCTCCCAAGGAAATTGAAGCAGTCATTAACAGTCTCCTCTCCAAAAAAGCCCTGGACCAGAGGGCTTCAGCACAGAATTCTACAAGACCTTCAAAGAAGTACTAACACCAATTCTCCTCAAACTATTCCACAAAATAGAAATAGAAGGAACACTACCAAACTCATTCTATGAAGCCATAGTCACTTTGATACCTAAACCACACAAAGATCTAACAAAAAAAGAGAACTTCAGACCTATCTCTCTTATGAACATTGATGCAAAAATACTCAATAAAATACTTGCAAATAGAATCCAAGAAAACATCAAAGATATCATCCACCATGACCAAGTAGGCTTCATCCCAGGAATGCAAGGGTGGTTCAACATACAGAAATTCATCAATGTAATCCACCACATAAACAAAATGAAGGAGAAAAACCACATGATCATCTCCTTAGATGCTGAAAAAGCATTTGACAAAGTTCAACACCCATTTATGTTTAAAGTCTTGGAGATATCAGGGATACAAGGCACATACCTAAAGATAGTAAAGGCAATATACAGCAAGCCTATAGCCAACATCAAACTCAATGGAGAGAAACTTAAATCAATCCCACTGAAATCAGGGACAAGACAAGGCTGCCCACTCTCTCCATATCTCTTCAACATTGTACTTGAAGTCCTAGCCAGAGCAATAAGACAACTAAAGGAGATCAAGGGGATACAAATCGGAAAGGAAGAGGTCAAAGTGTCACTATTTGCAGATGATATGATAGTATACATGAGCGACCCCAAAGATCCAACCAGAGAACTTCTTCAGCTGATAAACACCTTCAGCAAAGTGGCAGGATACAAAATCAACTCAAAAAAATCAGAAGCCCTCTTGTATACCAAAGACAAAAAGGCTGAGAAAGAAATTAGGGAAACAACACCCTTCACAAAAGCCACTAATAACATTAAGTACCTTGGTGTGACTCTAACCAAGCAAGTGAAAGACCTGTTTGAGAAAAACTTCAAGTCTCTGAAGAAAGAAATTGAAGAAGATCTCAGAAGATGGAAAGATCTCCCGTGCTCATGGATTGGTAGGATTAACATTGTGAAAATGGCCATCCTGCCAAAAGCAATCTACAGATTCAATGCAATTCCCATCAAAATACCAACTCAATTCTTTACAGACCTTGAAAAAAAGATTCTCAGCTTCATATGGAGAAACAAAACACCCAGAATCTCCAAAACGATCCTGTACAACAACAGATCATCTGGAGGTATCTCCATTCCCGATCTCAAGCTGTATTACAGGGCAACAGTAATAAAAACTGCATGGTATTGGCATAGAAACAGAAAGGAGGATCAATGGAATCGCATAGAAGACCCAGAAATAAACCCACACACCTATGAATACTCAATATTTGACAAAGAAGCCAAATCCATTCAATGGAAAAAAGACAGCATCTTCAACAAATGGTGCTGGACCAACTGGATGTCTACATGCAGAAAAATGAAAATAGATCCATATTTATCACCCTGCACAAAACTAAAGTCCAATTGGATCAAGGACCTCAACATAAAACCAGATACTCTAAATCAGTTGGAAAAAAAAGTGGGGAACAGCCTAGAACTCATTGGCACAGGAGAAAACTTCCTGAACAGAACACCAACAGCACAGGCTCTAAGAGCAACAATCAATAAATGGGACCTCATGAAACTGAAAAGCTTCTGTAAAGCAAAAGACACTGTCATCAAAACAAATAGACAACCTACAGATTGGGAAAGAATCTTCACCAACCCTTTATCTGACAGAGGGCTAATATCCAGTATATATAAAGAACTAAAGAAGCAGAAAAGCAACAAACCAAGTAATCCACTTAAAAAAATGGGGAACAGAGCTAAACAGAGAATTCTCGAAAGAGGAACATCGAATGGCAGAGAAACACTTAAAGAAATGCTCAACCTCATTAGCCATTAGGGAAATGCAAATCAAAATGACCCTGAGATTTCACCTTACACCCATCAGAATGGCCAAGATGAAAAACTCAAGTAATAGCACATGCTGGAGAGGTTGTGGAGAAAAGGGAACCCTCCTCCATTGCTGGTGGGAATGTAAACTGGTTCAACCACTTTGGAAGTCAATCTGGCGCTTTCTCAGACAACTAGGAGTAGTGCTACCTCAAGACCCAGCTATACCACTCCTAGGTATATACCCAAAATTTGCTTAAGTACACATCAAGGACATTTGTTCAACCATGTTCGTAGCAGCTTTATTTGTAATAGCCAGAACTTGGAAACAACCCAGATGTCCATCAACGGAGGAATGGATACAGAAACTGTGGTATTTTTACACAATGGAATACTACTCAGCAATCAAAAAGGAGGAAATCATGAAATTTGCAGGCACGTGGTGGGATCTAGAAAAGATCATTCTGAGTGAAGTATCCCAGAAGGAGAAAGACAAACTTGGTGTATACTCGCTTATATAGACCTACAAGATATGATAAACATAATGAAATCACACACCTAAAGAAGATAATCAAGAAAGTGGACACAGGCGAAGGTGATTAATCCTCATTTAGAAAGACAAATGGGATGTACATTGAACGTATGACAGGAGTCTACCACAAAAGGCATCTGAAAGACTCTACCTAACAGTGTTTCAAAGCAGACACTAAGACTCATGACCAAACCCTCAGCAGAGTGCAGGGAATCATATGAAAGAAGGGGACTTAGTATGATATGGAAAGGATAGGAGCTCTACAAGGACCAAATATATCCGGGCACAGGTTCTTTTCTGAGACTGACACTCAACCAAGGACCATCTATGGATATAACCTAGAACTTCTGCTCGGATGTGGCCCGTGGTAGCTCAGTAACCAAGTAGTTTTCCAAAGTAAGGGGAACAAGGACTATTTCTAACAGGATCTCAAGGGCAGGCTGTTTGACCCCCCCTCCCCCAGGGGAGGAGCAGTCTGTTAGGCCACAGAGGAGGACTTTGCAGCCAGCCCTGAAGATACCTGATAAAACAGGGTCAAATGAAAGGGGAGGAGGTCCTCCCCTATCAGTGGACTTGGAAAGGGGCAGGGAGGAGACCAGGGAGGGAGTGTGGGGTTGGGGAGGGAATGAGGGAGTGGGATACAGCTGGGACACAGAGTTAACAAAATGTAACTAAAAAGAAAAATAAAATTAAACAAACAAACAAACAAACAAAAAACAAATAAGAAAAGGAAAAAAATAGTCGTATAGCTATCTATTATGTAAACTAAGTAAAAAAAATTAAAGACCAAGTAAAGAGTTAAATGTCTCAGAACTTCTGATTGTTGTTAATAAGTCAACAAAATATTTATATAGTTCACACTTTATTGCATGTTAGTAACAAAGGCAGTTTTTGTAGTGGGGACAGACAGTCCTCAAAGGGAACAAGGAAAAAGAGGCTGAACAAATATTCTCATGTTTTGAATTTCTGAAAGGGATAAAATGTGAACTGTGCTGGATAGATAACACTGTGATAGAAATACAATGACCTGTTCTTGTTTTTTATTTTATTTTTATTTTTTAAATAAAGAACTACTTCCTTTAGCATAAGGACTTATGTCCTTTCTCACAATTGTGTGAGCATTTGGCTGACGTAAAAAATGAACTATCTTGCCAAAAACTAAATCTGTGTTTGGTCACGATCTTCCAGAAGTTGATCCTATTATGGAGATAATTTCCTTTTCTTTGTATAATAAAGCTAAATGGTATTTCAAAGAGTCAAATAAAAAAAAAAAAAGAAAAGAAACACAACAGTGGAAATTAATCAGTGTGATTTTGGCACTGGGGCCTAAAGGCAGGCCATCAGAAACACTAAACTCCAGTGAAGATATGTGTGCCTACTGCCTTGTATACATGTCATATGTGTGCGGCGGTATTGTAAAACACTATTTCCATTTGCATTTACAGTTGGTAAATGCATTCTGGTCTTCTTAAGGAGGCAGGCTCTGGGGCAGTTGGAGTTTAGCTTGTCAGGATTTTAATTTGGATTTTAGAGGGTAGGTTGCCCCTCGGGGTTCACGTGTCTGAATAAAATTTTACCCTACTTCAACCCTTTGACCCTGAGAACCATCACTTGTCAATAGCTTTTCAGCCAGAGGTAGAAGTTCACGAATTCCTTTCCCACCTAGGCTGGGCCTTTTTCTAGCGTGCTCTTGTGGAAGTCTTGAGCAGGCAGTCACAGTCTCTGTGTGTCCATGGGTGCCTCAGCTTTGTCACAACTGTTTTCACAGTACTTCTCTATCGACCTCTGGTTCCTAAAATGTTTCTACCATATCGTCTGCATTCCAAGTCCTTAGTCTAGGGGATGGGATGTACATGCCCAATTTAGGGACATACACTTTAGAGCTTCTTATTCTGTGAGTAGTAACCTGCTGTGGGTTTCTTTATTGATTGCCATATACTGTCAGAAGAAGCTTCTCTGATCGGGGTGGGTTCAAATCTTTGAAACGATATTTTTCTCTCATGTGCCTTTCTTATAAAAACATTTATAAGCCCTGAACATAGAAGATGAGCACCATGTCTGATTCCTATTTACTAGATGGTTGATTTTGCAGCACTAAAAATATTTTAGAGTAGGTAATATTACCATGTATTTTCACAAAAGGAAACTGATTATAAGATAAATTTACTGACTTTTATACTAAATTCAGTAATATATTTATGAACATGAAAAATTTAAAACAAGTTAAGCAATAATTTTCTCAGTTAAGAATAAAAATGGTTACATGAAATTATTGATCTTATCACTTCTAATATTTAATCATTAAGATATTATGGGTCTATAGCCATGATATAATTTTCTTCCTTCTTTGTATAACTTGATTTCTATTCTCGCAATGAACATATTAAAATATTTCCATATTGTAAAAAATATTTTTATTGTGTATTAAAAATTAGGTCCATTATTTTTTTACTTTCCTACAGTTTACTTAATAATTATTAATGGCCTACAATTATCTAAACTCCAACAGTAAAATGATAAAAGGCACAGTTCTTATACACACAGGGTTGATGGCCTAGTGGGGAAAAGTGAAGTCATATATGTATTGTAAAGGAAGTTTATCATGATGGATGAATTTAGGGCTCCTGTGGTACATTTTTGGACACAGCATAAATGCATTCAGAAGCATTAATAATTGGGCTCCAAAAATAAGCACTTCAAAAAGGAAACTTAAAAAGTGATTGTAGTGTTAAAATAATAGAAATCTAGTCTTTAATGTTTCTTGCAATTTAATCTATCTGATATAATATGTGTATAGTCCTTTTTATTGGATGTAACTTATAACCAATTTTAATTGCTATAAATAATGTTGCAATAAGTGTTTCTGTCTATATAGCTTTTATCTTACTGTGAATTATCTCCTTAGAAAATATTCCCTAGTGTACCATTACTGGGAACACTACGTATATATATTTTTTCCTGCTTTTCTTATATAATCCCAAATTGCTTTTTAAAATGCTTATACCTATTTACAGTGTCATCAGCAATATATGAGTGTACTGGTTTTGCCAATATTCTCTAGTTTTATATAATATTTAACTACTTTAATATTTGCTAATCTAATTATTCTAAAGAAATACAAGCAATTTCTTAGAAGATGAACTATTTGGCAAAAATGGACAAGGGAAGGAACACAGCACAACTGGCCTAGACTGATGGACACTGAAAGGCAAAACTAAAAATGAAGCTCTTTAATCATAGGGATCATAAAATTGTCTAGCATCATTTTGTGATTTGAAACAAGAAGCTGTGATAGACTAATGTTCTCTAATGATGTTTTTGAGCGATGCTTTGGTTCGTGACAAGGTCCAGCCTTCAGGAGAAATTCACTCCTGCTGTGCTTTATTTCCTTGGATATTTATAAAATTATACAGTAAACTAATACAGACCCAAGTCCCTGATCTTCTACATTCATTTATCTTTTGGAAACATGGGCAGCTCTTTCAGATGAGCCATGAGAACTTGGAATGGGATTTTTTTCCTGAAGTGAGTTCTACCAAGTCCTCAGTCACTTAGAAGTGTCAGGGAGAAGGGACGCTGACAGGCAGCTCTGTCAATGTGAGCAGAGAGTTTTAGATCAAGCCCAGGAACATTACTGTCAAAAATTACAACCTCGGCATTGACATAAATGTTGACAGCACCATTTTCACTGATAGTGGTATCAGAGAGGATTATGGTTCGCAAAGGACTGTCCAACAAGCGATGATTCAGATGAAGCACTCCTAAAGAAGTAAAGGGAGAGGAAAGGAGAATAGAACACTGCAGGCTTCAGAGTCTATCAGGATGATGTCACACACATCTCATCTTCCCAATGATGGGAGCTTATCTGCAAGCTCCTATATAGGGAAACATGAAGGCAGAGACCCATGCCATACTTTGAGTGGGATATACCTCCTGTCCAACCCTGTGGCATTCAAGATTTTGTAATAATCTTCACCAGAGAAAAGTACAGGGTGGGTTATCCAATATCAAATTGTCAGCCTGAAAAAATGGTAAACAGTGTAACAACAAGCGCTGAAAAAGAGGCCCTGAATTTGAAAGAAAACAAGATGGAACTTAGGGGAGGTTTTGGAGGGAGGAAAGGGAATGAAGAAATGGTTTCGTTATGTCGTATTCTCAAAAATATAAAGAATTATATTTTAAGTACTTTCTTTAAGCAGTAGTAAACTTTGTCTCTATTTTATTTTTTTTATTTATTACAGTTTATTACTTTGTATTCCAGCTGTAACCCCCTCCGTTATCCCCTCCCTGTCCCTCTCCCTCTCTCTTTTCCTCCCATGCCCCTTCTCCAGTCCAGTAATAGGAGAGGTGGACCCTGACCCTAGCCTATCAGACCTCATCAGGACTGTCTGCATTGTCTTCCTCTGTGGCCTGGTAAGGCAGCCCCCCTCCCTCTTATGGGGAGATGATCAAAGAGCCAGCCACTGAGTTCATGTCATAGACAGCCCCTATTCCCCTTACTAGGGAAACACACTTGGACACTGAGCTGCTATGGGCTACATCTGAGCAGAGGTTCTAGGTTATATCCATGAATGGTCCTTGGTTAGAGTGTCAGTTTCAGAAAAGACCCTGGGCCCAGGTTTCTTGGTTCTCTTGCTCTTCTTGTAGAGAAACTGTGCCCTCTAGGTCTTTCATCTCCTTCTTCTTTCATTAGATTCGCTGCACTCTGCCCAAATTTTGGCTATGAGTCTCAGCATCTACTTTAATACCTTGCTGAGTAGAGTCTTTCAGAGACCCTCTGTGGCAGGCTCCTGTCCTATTCCCTGTTTTCTTCATCTTCGGAAATCTATCCTGTTTGCTTTTCTGAGTGAGGATTGAACATCTTACCCGGTGTTCTCCTTCTTGATTATCTTCTTTAGGTGTACAGATTTTAGTGTGATTATCCTATATTATATGTCTAATATCCACTTATAAGTGAGTATATACTATGTGTGTCTTTCTGCTTTTGGGATACCTCATTTAAGCCACCATATAAACAAACTGAAAGAAAAAAAAAACATGTTAATCTCCTTAGATGCTCAAAATGCATTTGATAAAATCCAACATTCACTTATGTTTAAGGTCCTGGAGAGATCAGGGATACAAGTCACTTGCCTACATATAGTAAAGGCAATATACAGCAAGCCTATTGCCAATATCAAACTTAACTGAGAGAAACTTAAATCAATACCACTGAAATCAGGGGAAGGCAAGGCTGCCTACTCTCTCTCTATCTCTTTAACATAGTTCTGGAAGTCCTTGCTAGAGCAATAAAACACTTAATGGAGATCAAGGGGATTCAATTAGGAAAGGAAGAAGTCAAAGTATCCCTATTTACAGGTTATATGGTTGTACACATGAGTGACCTCAAAAATTCTACCAGGGAACTCCCACAGCTGGCAAAATATTTAATTTTAATATTTAAAAATAGTTGATGTAGGATGTAGTTCCCTGGTTACCACCAAAAACTTTTAGATAACTATAATGTAGACATCAAAATGACAATGACATTTGTTGAAAGGAAGCACATAGAATTAGAGTCCTGACTCTCCCCCCAAATATTGTTGAGTTAGAAAAGCCCATTTACTATTTTCCCAGTAACCATTACTAACTCCTCGAACCAAGCTGTTTGCCTTTGTGATATTCAGAGATATTCTCTTAAGTAAAATTTTTGTTTTTCAGGACTAAATCTAGGCCTGACTAGGAAGCCATCTTAACATACTTTTGTAGATGAGTAGACAGTGTTGGCAGGTGTATGGGCAGCAGTTGCTTGTGGAAAAAGGGATACACCAGTCAGATTTGTTAAATCACCTTGTGAAATAAAGATACGTATAAATCATGCAAATGCCTCATGCAAATATGTTCCCTGTTTCCTTCTCTTTCAGGAAAAGTCACTTCTCTTAAATATTTTATAGAAAACAAATTGTCTGAGTAACTTTTGAATCACTCATAAATGATACTCCTAAATCCATTGAGGAAATTATCTAAAATAAAAGCAAAATAAAGTCAAATGATTCTAGGTCAAAAGAATTGTCTAGAATGCTTAAGTTTCAACTTTTATACTATTTACTGTCCATTCAGTTTGGATTCTGTATGTCATGGGCAATACTGTAGATGATGGAAAACAGGCCCTTGCAACCATGACTCACAGTAACATAGGTGTTTCCTTCCCTACAATGAAGTTAAAGCGTTGAATGAAGGGAGTACCGTGTCCAGCCCATGAGCCAGGTTATGAGTGTGGTCACAGGATTCTTTGAAGTTCACATGCATATTTAGATAACTACTTGCTTATAAAATCCTCTCTGGAAAAGGGTAAATATTGCTATACCACCTTAAAAATAAAGATTAAAGCATCCATATCTGGAAAGTTCAGGCCTGATGGAGGAGCCATTTCTAAGAAAGAAAAATGTTCAGTCCTTTAAATCGCACAGAGCGGAGTATCCACTGGGTGCAAAATGTTTGGTACACCCTCTAGGACATGACGGAGACATAGGTACTTCTCACTCTATGACCAACTGTGGCCAATCTTAGTCTATCTCTCAAATTTTGACTTAAAAACTATTCACTCTGTAAATAAAATGAGCAGTCTAATTAACATCCTGGGACAAATGCCATTCAATTATCCCTAGCAGAGTATGTTCTAGCGGTCAAACTCCATTTGAAAAGAATCTAAATTCCTTCTCAAAATTTATGTACAAGGAATTTGTATTAATCTTTCCAAAAACTGAAACTAGCTCAATCGTGTTACAGCACCATGCCATGCATCCCATTTGTTTTCTTTAACAAAACTACTGCTTTTGCAAGCAAACAAAAAACTATTTGAAATATATAAAGGAAAGCACAATGGAATAAATTAAAAAGTATCAAAATCCTCTTGGAAAACATAAACGTAAGCGCTGCCAACATACGGCAACATACGCGGTCAGTTCATTGTTTGGGAAACAATACGTAAGTGAAATTGTGGCAGTATGCATGCTGAGATACCTATGATTATTTATCCAACCAACTTGCTCCTCAAAGTTGATATCACTTTAGCGACTTCATTTATTTTTCATATTTTTTCTCTACTGAGTATGTTCTAGATAATGGTGCTTCAACAGCCTGATGCCTTTGGAGAAAAAAAAAATCATGGGAAGAAAGATTTAGGGGAAAAAAAGCATTGATAGCAAGGATCAGGGTTAACAAAGCATCCAACATAGAATTAAAAATTTTACACTGACAGTTTCTACTGTTACGTTGTGGTGTGTGTGTGTGTGTGTGTGTGTGTGTGTGTGTGTGTGTGTGTGTGTGAGCAATCACGTGTGCATGTGTATTATATGTGCACTCATAGTGTGCATGTGCATACACCTGCGTGTTTGTGTCCATTTCTTCTGACAGATGCTAATCCTCACAAATACTTAAATTGCAAACCAGTTTTACAGATGAAAATGACACAGTAGAAGTTTTCAAGAATTTTGACCAAAGTCTTAACTACTAATTCAGAAATACAAGAAGTTAGCTTATGTACATAAGGATCTCTTTACAGAAATGAATCCCATGGTATGGCAATGTGATTCAAGGATTTTGGTGAGTATTAACATACACTAGGACGAAGCCAGCATGACAGATTAAATTTTGGAAATTCTGATCATCTAAACATAACTTCTGAGGCTAGGGTCCTGAAATAAAAATAGAGACCATGGTAGGCTCACATCACTGCTATTCATTCACTTTGCAAAGTTTAAAATCAGGGCTATTTCTGAGGTGTCTTCAACTGTGATGAGCGATTTCACCAGGAACACTGCAGTCTTCTTGACAAGAAAGACGTGAACTTTCTAAGGCTGAGTTCCTATCTAGGTTAGGATGATGTAGCTGTGAAGCTTCAATAGAGGCAATGTGAGAACTTAGAATCTTCTTCAAACAATATCTCTCTCACAATCAGCATTGTCTTATAGTTCAGGAAAAGAATGACTCTTCTTTCCTCCAGCCTCCCCCACCTCATGTGACACACATTATTTACACAGAATTCCCAGTCTGAGCTTTGTACTCTGTCCCTATAGACAGCCAAGTTCTTTTACGTAATGACATATTGCTGAGATCTTTGTCCAAGTTCCCAAAGTTGCCTTGCTAATCCCCAAAATACCGGGCATCTCCTAAAATTCAGATTCTTGGTGGAATCGGCTGTGCTTTTTTTTCTGGTCACAGAAGAGATGCTCAGCTGTGAAGAGGGTTAAAGGCCGAAATTGAGGAGGAGGAGGAAGTTTGGTCTCTGCAGGTAGAAAGCTTAATTGGAGGATCAGGTGCTGAAGTAGACTGTGCACAGAGGGTGAGCAAGTCAAGTGGTTTCAAGAATAGAACCACAGTGAGAACACTCAGGAACCCCGATAAAGACCCTTTAAACTAGCATCAGGAGCATCGTTCTGCCCCAGATACACCAATGAGGTGTTCTGTTCATTCCAAAATGTCCTGGCAGCTCCCATGATCTGAAATTATTTTCCTTGACATAAACTGCTATTAACACTGTAGAAATCATCATTATCTCTTACACAAAATAACTGTTGTTAGTTTTTTAGAAGCTCAGAGAATCACATTATGGTGACCTGCAAGCAGACGTGGGTAGAGTTTAGATTTTTTTTTTTTGGTAGAATTTAGTAATTTTTTTTTCTCTGAACATTTTTATGAAGAGAAGATTTGATGACACAGAGCAAGGAAAGTGGAGAAAAGTGAGAACAAGTTAAAAGATCTTGCTCCTGTGACAATTCTCCATTTGTAAAAGGGGATTTGTGTGTAGGTCTCAAAATAGCATTGTCAGCTCAGAAAAAGATTTTTTTTCTCTGATTCAAAAGTTCAAAAGAAAGGTTGGAGAGTAGGATATCAATACAATAATTGGTAAATTCTTGCTTCTACCTTCTGTGAAGGCATTTTTTCCTGCTTTCTTCATACCCTAGAGTTCCCTTTTCCCCTTATGAAACATAAAACAAAGTGGAACAGCACAAAATAGAAGTGGAGTTAGAAGGGAGAACTATTTGAAGAACTGTCATTTTTCTCTATGTTACATCTTGGCATTTCTCTGACATTTGTTGCTCATCGGTTTAATCTTCAACATCACCACAAAGATTACTTCATTGAGCTTACTTTCCTAGTCAATAATGTGTTTATCACTCAGGTTCTATGCCACTGACACTCTTGAGTTTCAAACACAGAATGAGATTTTTAAACTAACTGCTACTATGTGTCCCTCTATTTCTTACTGATTTTTTTTTTAATCATTCCTACACTCATATTGAAAGAAATTAGCTCTGGGCATTTATATGCAGTTCTGCATTTTCTCTTTCACAGTTCTAAATGAAAAGTAGTTTTCATATTCAGGAACACTCTAACAAAACACTCTTGCTGGGTTTCCTCATTGTGAGTGCCATTTGAATAACTCTTAGTACTAGTGAAATTGAGTATCTTTGGCTGGTTTGCTATAACTCTATGAAATAGGTGTTTAATAATTTTTGCCTATTTTTTCTTTTGGTTTTTCTCTCCCTATTAACCTGTAGGATAACATTGTATGTTCGCATACAAGAGTTTTATATTTAGTAGAAATAATACCCTGACTAAGCCTTGCCCATTTTGCCATTCCCTGTTTTTTTTTTTCTTTTTAGTTCTATCCATCTGCCTGCAAATTTCATGATGTCATTTCTTAACAGCTGAATCACATTCCATTGTGTAAATGTACTACTACATCTTTATCCTTTATTCAGTGGAGAGAGATCTAAATTATTTACAGTTTCTGGATATGAATAAAGCTGCTATGAACATAGTTGGGCATAGTGTCCTTGTGACAGAATAGAGTATCTGCCGTGTAAATGCCTAAGAGTGGTATAGTCGAGTTCTGACGTATATCGATTCCCAGTTTCCAGTGAAACTGTCATATTGACTTCCAAAGTAGCTATATGAGTTTGTACACCCACCAGCACTGGAAAAATAATGCTCCTTTTGCTTCACATCTTTGCTCACATGATTTGTCACTTGTATTTTTGATCTTAGCTGCTTTGATAGGTGTAAGGTGGACTCTCAAAGTCGTTTTTATTTGCCTTTCCCTGATGGATAAGGATGTTAAACATTTCTTTTATTGTTTCTCGGCCATTTGATATTCTTCTGTTGAGAATAAATAAATTTTATTTCTTTTCTTATTTTTTACACTTTATTCACTTTGTATCCTGGTTGTAGCCTCTGCCCTTGTCTCCTCCCCTTTCTGCCTTCCCTACCTCTTCTTCCCTATGCCCCTCCCCTAATCCATTGATAAAGGAGGTACCCCTCCCCTTCCATCTGTCCCTAGCCTATCAGGTTTCATCCGGACTGGCTACATTGTCTTCCTCTGTGGCCTGGCAAGGCTGCACCCCCAGGAGGAGGTGATCAAAGAGCCAGATTGTTTTGTTTCTTTATGTATTGTTTAGTTCTTTATGAGTTTTGGATATAAGTCCTCTGACAGAAGTGGAGTTAGTGAATTTTTTTTTTCATTTTGTTGGCTGCCATTTTGTGCTATTCACAGTGTCCTTTGCTTTACAGAAGCTTTTCAGTGTCATAAAGTCCCATTTGTTAATTGGTGATCTTAGTGCCTAAGGTGTTGGTGTTCTGTTTAGTAAACTGTCTACTGTGCCAATAAATTGAAGACTTATTCCAGCTTTCTCTTCTGTCAGGTTGAGTGTGTCTGGTTTTATGTTGAGGTCTTTGATCCACTTGGACTGGAATTTTGTTGTGATAATTAGATATGGATCTATTTGCATGCTTCTACATGTAGACATTCAGTTGGACCAGAACAATTTATTAAAGACCCTTTTTTTCTTTTTCCATTGTATAATTCTGACTTCTTTATAAAAAATCAGGTTTCCGTGGGAGTGTTGACTTACATTTGAGTCTTCAATTGATTCCATTCATAAACATGTTTGTTGTTGTTATTTTTTCATGACAATACTACATGGATTTTGTTACTGCAGCTCTGTAGCACTGCTTGAGATCAGGGATGGTTATACCTTTAGTAGTTCTTTTATAGTATAGGATTGTTTTAGATACCCTGGTTTTTTTGTTGTTTTTTTGTTTTGTTTTGTTTTGTTTTGTTTTTGTCTTGCTATGTGAAGTTGAGGGTTATTTTTTCAAGGACTGTAAAGAAATGTGTTGGAATTTTAATGGGTATTGCATCTAATCTGTAAATTGTATTTGGTAGGATGGCTATTTTCACTATGTTAATGCTACTGTTCCTTGTGCATGGGAGAGCTTTCCATTTTCTGATATGTTCTTGGTTTTCCTTCAAAGACTTGAAGCTTTTATCATACGTATCTCTCACTTATTTAGTTAGAGTCACTCTAAGATATTTTATATTGTTTGTGACTGTTGTGATGTAATGTCTATCTTTGATATTGAGGTGTGTTCCTTGTATGCAGCAATAGGACGGATCTTGTTTTCATATCCAGTCATATCCGATATTTTTTTTTTTTGTGGAATTGAGTTCATTGATATTGATTGGTATTAATTAACAATGAGTGTTAATTACTGTTATTTTGTTCTTGTTGTTGTTGGTGGTGGTGGTGGTACATGTGTGTGTGTGTGTTTGTGTGTTTCCCTTTTCTTGGTTTTGCCAGTGTACAATTATTTATTGCCTGTAGTTCATGCATGTAGTCAATCTCCTTGGGTTGGAGTTTTCCTTCTAGTACTTTCTAAGGCTATGATATGTGGATAGATACTTATATTTGACTTTGTCATGAAATATCTTACTTTTCCATCTATGCTGATTGCTGATAGTCTGGACTGCTATCCATGATATCTTGGAGTCTGGATATTTTTTGCTCAGGCCCTTGTTGATTTTCTAATCTCTGTTTAGAAGTTGAGTGTAATTCTAATAGTTCTGCCTTTATGTGTTACTTGGTATATTTACCTGCAGCTCTTTTGTTGTTGTTGTTGTTCTGTAGATTTAGTGATTTAATTTGTTATACAGTATGTGAACTTTCTTTCTTTTCTGGTCCAATCCATTTGTTGTTCTTAAAGCTTCCTGTACATTTATAGGCATGTCCTTCTATAGCTTAGGAAAATTTTCTTTTATAATTTTGTTAAATATATATTCCAGATTTTTTGAGATAGCATTTGTCTATTCTTATTATTAACTTTACTCTTTTCAGACTGTTCCAGATTTCTTGGATTCTTGTGTTAGGAATATTTTAGATTTGACATTTTCTTTGACCAATGAATCAATTTCTTCTATCATATTTTCAACACCTGAGATTTTTTTTCTTCATATCTATTGGTGATGCTTATATTTTTTTTTCTGTTTGCTTACCTAGATTTTCCATTTCAATAATTCTTTTAGTTTGGGTTTTCTTTATTGTTTCTATTTTCATTTTCAGGTTTTGAATAGTTTGTTTCTTGGCTTTCTTGGCCGTTTTAAAGGGATTTATTTATTTCCTTCATAAGTTTTTTTGTCTTTTCCTTAATTTCTTTAAGAGATTTTATTTTTTCATTTTCTCTTTAAGGACCTCCATCATCTTCATAAAGTTGGTTTTAAGGTTATTTTTTTGTGTTTCAGCTATATTGAAATACTTGGGACCTGTTGTCATTTGATACCTAGGCTCTGGTAGTGCTATATTGTCCTGGCTGTTGTATACTGTCATCTGGTTTTTAGATGATTAATAGGTGCTGGTGCTCCTATCTTGGTTGTCCTTGTAGGATGGGTGTTTTATTCCTTGGTTTCTGTTTCCTCTTTGGTCTTCTGGTTTTTGTGGCCTGAATTTTTGGTGGTTGACATGATCTCTGATCCATTTGGGAATCTCTGATCAAGTTGAAGCCTTGGCTATTGGTGATTTCCCTGGCCTTTGGTGCAGCAGAGGTCTCTCTTCTTCTGACTAGGGTGACCTGTACCTAAGCAGTGTGAGTCTGTCAGATTTGGGGGCAAGGCCCTAAATGCAGAAGGGCCAGTGAGGTGAAAGTGGATGGGATGTATGTTCAGTAGAATGGGTTTTTGGGAACCAGGTCTAGGAGCCTGCCCCTGAGCAGTGGGAGTCTGCAATGACTAGGGACAGCAGCCTGGCCATGCTCCAGGTGATGAGATGGAAGGAGGACAGTGGAATGTGTCCTTGGGAACTGAGTTTAGGGAGGGGGGCTCTTCTCTTTCTTCTAACCCCTTTTCTACCTCAAAATAGTCTTTCTAAAACTTAAGTATCCATGTAAATATTCATCTATTGTGCATACATATATTTAAATTTAGATTAAAAAACTGAGAAAAGGGACTGGAGTAATGATTCAGCAGTTTTAAGACCCTATAGTTTGCTTTTTTGGGTAGCCCCATGTTGGTTTCTATACACATCCACCAGTTTATACTCCCTCCATGAGTATTTAAGCATTATTTTGCACTGAATCCTTATCTACCTTTGCTTTTTTTTTTTCCCCCCCTTGGTGATATCTGCTCTGGTTGGGATAGGTTTGCATTGTACTCATAGTTAAGGGTGTTGAATACTTTTCTGTGTACCTATTTTTCATTTCTATTTTTTCTGAGTACTGACTTTACATTATTTCCAGATTTATTGATTAGATAATTCATAAAATGTAAATAAGCTTAAGTGAGTCCCGACACTGGCCGAAACACTCAGCACTGATGCCCATGTCATAAGGGCACTGGATATGAGCTGGGATTGTTACTAAAGAGACAAAAGGTCTTCCTTGCATTACATGAGGTGAGGAATACATTAATGCTGGATATGGATGACAGTGATGATTTCCTTAATACATAAAGGGATTTTTCATTTAACTGTTGTAGTCTTATCATGACTTAGGAAAAGACAACAGTTGCACCTGAAAGGTATTTTTCATGGTTCAAATGACTTTTCTAGATGTTTCTTTCTTTCCATGGTAGCATTGTCTGCTTTCAAATATGGCAAATTTCCACAGTGGTTGTGAAAGCAAATTCCAGAGTTTTTGTAACTTCATTGAATCACAGAAGAAGCTTTTCAGACCTGACTCAAACTGAAGAGTGTCCTTTATGAACTGATGGCTTTCTCCAGTTTTGCCTTCCTCAGTTTGTTTGCTGTAATTAAATATTTTGTTTCCATGTTTCTAGACATATCTTGATGAGTTTCTGCAACATTGAATTCTAAGATATTTTGTATTTTCACTTAATTCTAAAAATTGATCAGATTGTTTTGATTGTGAAAAAAACTAAACATCATGAATTTTTTTTAATGTGGATAATAAACTCTTCCAGTTTCAACTAACAAAAATCTTGTAATTTCCAACTGTTACTCATTGTTGGGCAACAGTTGGGTTTGCCCTTAGTTAGATGTTAGGTAACAAAGTTTAATTGTGGAGTTTTTGCTCTGTTCCTCTATTATTGTTTCAGAGTTCAGGCCTGGAACTGTTATTTCATCATCTGATTTGACACTTTTTAGGCTTTAGTTTCTTTCTTTGTTACAGTTTTCAATATTGTCCTTATCACAGCTCCCACATGCATTTTATAAAGCAAAGAACATAAATTTCATATAGTCACAACAACAGAAAATATAAACTTTGTAATTTTGAATTGGATTTTAATTCTCTGAAAGTTTTGGGATTTGATTCAGTTTTTTAAATTGGGGGCTGGTGTGTTATAAATGCTGAGTGTATTAGCTGTGTTTATCGATTTCTCTGACTTTCACTTATTTCTCTTTGTCAGTGGTTGTATGACATTATTTGTCAAAGAAATTATGTTGATGATTTCTGTGCTTTCTTTCTGAAGATGCACTTGTGTTACAGATCTGCTCCCACTGAGTTTTTACCTTGTTTCCTAACTTTATTTTTTAATATTTGAAGACATTTTATATGACTTTGTTTTAAGAGTTACTTTCTTTAATTCTTGTTGTTGTTTTTTTTTTTTCATTTTTATTTTTATTTGCTTTGGTGTTTAGCCTCCATGTATATCTGAGTGACGGTGTTAGCTTTTAGAATTACAGACAACTATGAATTGCCGTGTGGGTATTGCGAGTTGAGCCTGGGTCCTCTCGAAGAGCCATCAATGCTCTTAACTGCTGAGCCATCTCTCCAGCCCCTAAATATTATTTCTAATTTAGGATTATAATCCTTTTCTTCTGCACAAAAATTTTTATTCTCTTATTTATCTTACAGCTTCTGCCCTCAGGATAAGTTATATCCAGGATGAGGGAAATAACAATGTCAGTGATATGCTACTATTAAAGAATTATTTGCTTTATTTTCTTTCTAATTTTAACATTTAATTTATGTATTCAATTCTATTTTCATGTATTTCCCTACTAGATTTCTTTATCCTCTCAAAATGTCACAATGGGGCCTGAAGAGATGGCTACATGGTTAAGAACACTCACTGTCATTAACTAACTGAAATTAGCCTTTCTCCACTTCCTAATACAAGCTAATGCCATGTTATCATCCTCTATTATTGAACACACCCCATGACTTGGCAGCAAGATAATTCAAGATAGTCCTATGATAGTCCTAGGGAAGAAACTGAAAAACAAAACAAACAAACAAACAAACAAACAAACAAAAAACTGGGAGAGGTTGAGAGGAAGGTGCCAACAAAAGACTGGTCAAGCTCTTGTCATCATTCATTGCTTTAGTTAGATTTCTACTTCCATGAATGCTATCATCATTACATCTTCTTTTTCTGATTCTACCCAAGAAGCAATACTTGAGCTTCAGTTTCTAGACACAGGAACTCTGGTTCATGGCAGGTGTACTAATTTAACCTGAACACATATTGTTTTAAATACATTCAGAATGTAGTGAAAATCTCCATCCTCTTGGATCCCCATTTCCTTATGCTTTTAATCCTCCATCTTAACCTGCTTCTTGCTCACCAGAGTAGCTTGTAAGGCAGACGACCTTCTTTAGACCGCGGTTTCTATAATTAAACATTGGCTGAACGTCCACCCAAATGCCTCTTAGTTTGAACAATGGACAAAAAAAGTCTTTAAAAAACTTTTTATGTGTAAAGAATTATAGCGCCTCCTCAAAAATGGCTTTCTAAGTTCTATCTAATCAAAGCATCTACAAGAAAAGAAAATGATGCAAGGCCTCTTTCCCTCCTGCTGTGGTTTTGATTCTGGGTCACCATATTTCTCTTACATAGTGTTTCATACTTTAAGCATTTTTTTTTTTGTCAAATTGACTACCAAAATTAGAACAGACACTGTCCTAAAACTACCTCAAGAGGCACAATTTTTCACAAGTTGGTGTTTTTAATTTCAATTTCTAATTAATGAAATCCATCATGTTGATTCAAGCTCCACTCTGTTTGTGCCCATCGTGTCCTCTCTCCTTGTTTCTAGTGCTCTCTGACATTCATTAGGGGAAACAAAATTAAAGTGGTACACAGGAGGTAGGGTAATGGATGGGATGAAATCACATTTCTGCAGAGAAGCTACAGACCAATCAGCTATCTTCTGGTGAATGTAACTGTGGGACTGACAGGCACAGCAGGGTCCATATTCCCCATGATTTTAATAAAGTGCCACAAACACCTTCTCTGCTTTGAAGAATATGTTTACTTTAGGTCTCCAAACAAGTAGTTCATTTCAAAATTTCCAGAGCTGCTTCAACCTATGTTTTCTCTCATTGCCTAACTAGAATGAATTTTGTAAAACTACATAAAGAGTGTATGTCTCTAACAGAAAACTTATTCTCCAAAGAAGCAATCAACATGTTAAGGCAGATCTTCTCATAGACATAGGCTGTTGCTGCATAATTCAGCTCTAGTCTTTTATGATAGTCTAGGTGGAAGTAGCTCACACAAAAAAATAATAGCCATAACTCCGTCTTTCTATTTCATTGAAATAGACCTAACAATGAGAAGGGATGAGGGAGGGGGCTACAGCTGGGATACAAAGTGAATAAACTGTAATTAATAAAAAAGAAATTAAAAAAAGATTGTAGAACACTCATAATCAAAGGAAACAAATCAGATTTTCAGTGAGATCTCAGAAGTCAGTTATGGCTCCATTAGGTTCAAAAGAAGCCTTGACTTACTAACCTGCTCAGCTGAACAACCTGCCCTTTTCTTTTCCTTCCTAGGTTTGAAATCTGAAATTGGTACTGCTCTCAGAAGTTCCACACAGTTCTATATTGTTTGCTAGAACAGAGGCATGGTCTGTGATCTATGGGAAAAATAAGACTGTGATTCTATCAAAGAGTTACTCAAGGAGGCCAGTGGGAAGTATATGTGATATAAAAAGATGGGGTGCTTTTGAAAGTGAAAAGCTCCATTTAAAAACATTCACACTTCTCATTTTGATGTAGAAAAATGAGTTCATCATTACTGAAAACATAAACTAAATTAGTATGTGATTCTATCAAGATCTGTCTTCTTTCCTTTCCATCCTGTGAGATACATACATACATAATCCTCTGCTTTTACTACTATCCACACATATCTGTCTATACATCTTCAGAGCGGGTTACTGGTCTATTAGAAATGTGAAGGGCTGAGGATCATTGTTAGCTCAATAAATGAGATTTTTATTGCCACATTGATGAGCTGACATCTTAAATTGTTTCAAGATAGGGCAATATTTAAAACCGACAAAGGAAAAATGGAAAGTGTGGCTATATTCTGATTGGCCTAGATACTGGCAAACTGGCAATCCACAAGAAGCGCCTACCACACCTAGTGCCAGGCTGGCTCTTGAGGCTTCTAGAAGGGAGAACATGTTCTTCTTGTTCTCATCCCATTGTAGGTGATTGTGATCTCCACTATTTTCTTCAGCTCTGGAAAGCTCCATGCTTTGTAGATAGGGAAAGGCATTTGTGACTGCATTTAAAGGCAGTCACAGGAAGAGTAAATCTCACATAGATGCCTAAGGTACATGAGTGCTTACATGCTTGGCTTTGATTGACCAGAGTTTTAATTTCTTCTGGCTCAGCAGAATATAGGTGTGTCAGTACATGGTTTATGGAGTACTGGGAATCAAACACTTGCTATACATTCTAGGGTAGTTGTCTATCAACTGAGCTGCATCCTCTGGTTGTGTTAATGGTCAACAAAACACCAACAAAACACAATCTGAATTACCTGTGAAGGAAGCCCAATGAAGGATTCTCTAGACAGGCAGGAAACTGTGCATGTCTGTGTGGAATGATTTTGCATTGATTGAGGTGGGAAAACCCATTATGTCATTTTCTCTTTTCCTTTCTTTCTTTTAACAACTTTCATGTACCTCCTTTCTCTCTCTCTGTCATATTCAAGGGCTCTTGATGCTGAGATCAGAAGAAATAGTCTTTCCTATAGAAGAAACCCTTAACTGGTTATCCAATACCAAGCTGGCAATCCTAAAAATCATATATGCGTGAGTAATATTACAGAAAATGATCATTTATGTATTTAGGTGTGTATGTGCTTTTTAGCATCATCCTAAAAAAGATTGATAAAACTTTTTTTATTTGCCAAACATTTCCAAAAAAGAGGTTAACTTATTTCATAATTCATACAAGAACACTTAATAAATTTTTTGATTATAATTAACAATGATTTATAGTTCAACTAACACTTGAAAGAGTTCCAAAATAAATATTTTACATATTTCCTTTTGCAATTCTAATGTCGTTTTACTGTTGTTCTGTGAATCAAAGCCTTACCTCCTGGTTTTTATACATGTGCTCTACTACTGTACTACATTCTCTGACCATAACTACATTTTTGAAGATTATTGGGTCCCCACTCCCTTTGGAAGAACATCAACAATCATGAGAGTGTCATTGAAACAGTGATGGTAAAGAGTTTATACACATTATGACATGGTATCTCGGAATATCTCCATCAGTAGTCACATAGTCTTGTCCTTCAGTGGGACAAGCTTCTACCATCTTAAGTTCTTATGTTCTTGTGTGTGGTCTGCATAGTGACAGATAGGTGAGCAATAAGCAGTTCTATATACCAGTTGCAAAAGTAAGTTTTATGAGCCATATTCATCTTACTAGGTAAATGAAGACCCTAAATAAGTGGGCTCACCTACTTTAAAAGTAGAAAAATAATTCCTAGGAAAATATAAAATGTTCCTATGAGTAGGACTGTAGAACAAGAACTTTGAGGGTAAGTTTGCATACTTTTAAATAGATAAATATATAGATTGATTGATATAAGTAGATGATATAGATGTAGATGATGTAGTTGTAGATATAGATTTAGATACTTCTGTGTCCCTGAACCTTCACAGACAACAAGGTACCTTTCCTCTGAATATGGGGAGCAGTGATGCTCTTAGGTATTGTGTTTCTGGGGAAGCCAGACAACCTTGTTAAGCTCTTTAATCACTTCCCCTTGAGAGGAAAGCAGCCTTGCCAGGGCACAGAGGAAGACAATGCAGCCACTCCTGATGAGACCTAACAGACAAGGATCAGAAGGAAGGAAAAGAAGACCTCTCCTATCAGTGGACTTGGGGTGGGCCATGTGTGCAGAGTGGGGAGGAAGAGAAGGATTGGAAGGGAGGAGGAGGGAACCACAGGGGGGATACAAAGTGAATAAAGTGTAGTTAATAAAAAAAATTTTTAAAATGAATAAAAAAATAAACAAATATTAACTAAAAAAGGTAGATAGTTATCTTCTCTGACATGACTCGTTTTCTTTGTGCTTGAAATACTTGAGGAAATGTTTGCAAAGCTTAAAATAAATTCTAGTGTCATTATTTGCTAGCCATCAACAGAGATGATGGAAACATTAGAGAGTATGACCTTCCTAATAGTGTGCTGTAAACAGGAGCAGATCACAAAAGGGGCCAGAGAATGTGCAACAGAACTACAATTTTTCCTCCTAGAAATAAACTCAAGTGCATTTATTTTGAAGCAATTAAAAGACAATTTTTTTGTTAGAAAAATTCAGTCTGTTTAAATGTTTATGAATTAATAAATAAAATTCATCACTTCTTTTTCTTTCACAAAGGCATTAGCATCCCACTCAGCTATGGGTAGAAACATCAAATGGCAGGCGGTGTATCTGAAAGTCCGCTGTCATTTCATCTTCTTGACTTTCCCTTACAATTCTCATTGCATTTTTCCCATTTGAGCTTGTATCTTCTAAGGCTTTTTCACAACACAAACATTAGCTTGGGCACAGAAATGTTTGGTTTATTTATTTATTTTTTTTTTAATGAAAGTAGCTCTTAGAAGGACAATTCTGAATAAGTTGAGATGGTCCAGTGAGAGGGTACATTTTGATATGTTGAAAGAAAACCACTCCAGGAGCAAGATGCTTTTGAAAAAATGCAAATGACCTCTTACTGATATGTGCTGTAGTGACTGTGCCTTTGGGGGCTTTTAAAATAATTTTACCATGGAAAGAGCAATCTCAAAGGTAAGAGAAAGCCAACAAGTCATACACAAAAATGCTCTTATGATTCTTGGCCTGGGAAATACAAAACTCATGTTCAACAAGCAGAATACTCTATTTTTTTAAATTAAAAACAAAAAGACATATATTTCAATTGCTTCATATTATCTGCAGGAAAAAAACGGGAAAAAGTGCATATTCCGTTGCTTCTCACTCAAATGAATATGGCTGACAGAACACCAGTCACTCAACATTCATTTGCAGTTAGTCTCTCATTCCTTTCCTAGTAAATGACAATATTCTCTCTCTCTGTCTCTACTTCATATACATAAATATAGTTACATTTATATTATAGTAAAAAAAAACTGTACTATCATTCTTTATGAGCTTTGCCATTGTAGTGTAGCTATTTTTAAAAGCTTTTTAAAAATTTATTTTTATTAATTACAGTTTATATATTTTATATCCTAGTTGTAGCCCCCTCCCTCATCTCCTCCCAGGCCACCCTCCCTCCCTCATCTCCTCCCAGGCCACCCTCCCTCCCTCATCTCCTC